>NC_056725.1:1871907394-1872119894 GCF_019279795.1 Protopterus annectens | reverse complement strand
TTCCAGCTAGTAGTGACACAGTAGTCAAGGCTTTAACTGATCTTATGTTATTTACTCAAAGCCTTAACCAGAAAATGATTTTTAAGAATACCACTTCTGGTTCTCAGAGGCTTAGAAAATCTAGCACATTTATTTCAAATGCTTTTCCTGCTTTTGAGACTGTGAGTAGTGAAATAGGCTGATAAGAGGGAGCACTAGTTTTGATGAATAGATCAGACAATATGAAAACTATGACTTATTTTTGCCTGATGATCGAACTTCTGTTGAAATTGCTGTGACTGATATTAAGCAAATTATTTCTGAAGTGAATATGGTGATTTATGAGATGCAGCTTTCTGGAGATATTGATATGGAATTGTTTAACTATTTAGCTGGTCCATGTCCAATTATACCAGTGATATATGACTTACCTAAGCTGCATAAGAGTCTTTCCAACCCCCCCCCCCCCATAAGACCTGTAGTCTCAGGCAGGGGTTGGGTAGCTGAGCCAATTTTGTTATATTTACAGTCCGTGTTAGGAAAATATCTTGTTAAAACAAATAGTTATGTTAAGGACACTATGGATGTTTTAAAGCAGCTATATGAATGGTCTAACTCTAATACTGTTCTTAATGTTTTATTTGTAACTATGGACATCAGTTCTTTATTTACCGTAATACTGTTCTTAATGTTTTATTTGTAACTATGGACATCAGTTCTTTATTTACCGTAATACCTAATGATTACAGCATGGATAGGACTTTTTAAGTGCTAAAATAGGAATGTATGTTAGAGAAGTACAGAACATATGCCAGTTGCTAGAAGTGGTGTTGACTCGCAATATATTTATCTTTAATAATCGAACTTATTTGCAACATACTGTAGTAGCGATAGGTACACCCATTGCGAGCTCCTATGCGAACATTGTTTTTAAGTCATTGAGAAGAGGAATAGAATGCATCCTACGTGAACAAGCAAGATTTAGTAACAAGGTACTGTTTTTTTAGATGATAGCTTCTTAATTTGGAATGGGAATCAGAATTGGAGTTATTTATTGACTATTTGAATAATACAACAAACTTTTTAAGGTTTAAGATCAATTCATCAGATAGTTGGTTTTTCGATGTAAAAAATAGAGAACACAGCAGGGGGAATTGATACTACAATCTATAAAAAGAATGTTCAAGCTAATAGATATACCCATAAATCAAGTATGCATTTCCCCCCATGTATTTAGAGGCATAGTGAAGAGCCATACGTTGCGAACGAGTAGGCTAAATACTAATGAAGATTAATGTTTAAAACAGATGAGAGAAGCTGCCTATCGGTTTGGAAGCAGAGGCTATGATGCAAGTTTTCTGCAACAAACCATTAATGATACTCCTTTGCATAGAGAAACAACAACGAAGCCCTATTTTAATGTTCCATTGTCATTTACACAGACACAGAATAATCTAGGTGTAAAGAAAAATTGTAAGATATGTTACATTATTTAATAGACACAGGAAGTATAGGTGGTTATAAGAAAGAATTGGGGAATTTTGAGGAATCTGTCTGAACTTTTGAAAGCCTTTATTGTTGAGGGAACCAATCTTTGCCTGCAGGAATTGTAGTAATATTAAAAACAAGCTATGTTATGAAGAAATGAGATTTGTGGGAAAGGAGTTGATGATTAGTATGAAACAAGGAACCTTCCCATGTTATAATTGCATATTTTATAAATTAGTGATACTATGTTTTAAACCTCCGGGAACATTTTTACTTTTGTTTGCTATTTGCAATACCATGAATATTCTATATTTAGCCACTTGTACATGTCATATATTTTACGTAAGTAAATGTAGCAGTAACTTAAAAGAATACATTATGGAGCAGGAGCATCGCTTAGAAATGCGTAGGAATAAATTCCCTGGCAAAACATATAGCTGAATTTGCCCATGAGCATGAGTTTATATTAGAAATTTGAGGGGTGGGGACTTGAATAATCTGTTAAAGTGTAGAGAATGCAAATGGATAATAAGGTTGTAGGCAGATAGCAAACCAGGTTTAAATACATCAGTAAGTATCAAACCAATATTGGTTAAAAAAACAAATGTAATACAAGAGATATTAAATATTTATAGAGCCGTTGGTCCTTACAGAATAAAATATTTTTTTAGGTAATTGAAGGTTTATAGACATAGTGGCACATATTATCATGGTTGTGTTTAAAAGATGTCCTATTCATCTGTTGCGGTATTCTTTACGTGGGGGGGGTTCTGCCCAGGCGACCCAACGTTGGCCAGTATACTGAAGTCTTTTACTACCGTGAGGTGCATGATACGTCTGATGTAGGCTGCTGTCGGGCATAGGCCGTAAAATTGACGCACATGTGCACCATCCTCAAAACTTTGCTGCTACTTGGACTGCCAGTCCTAGACATCGTTCTGCTGCCAGAATAGTTTTCTTCATAAAGGTAAGCACCCCATTGGGAAACTTGTTTGTCTTTTGCTACTCTTTTTTTTTTTTTTGGTTTGGAGTTAGTTATCCAAGAAGGGGAAGTGTTGAGTGTGGAAGGTAGATTCCACACAAGGACAGCCACTTCCAATGTCTCTTGTCTCGGGCTTCACCACAACCATAAAAACTGTTCATTTTGTTAATCGGTTGTGTCTAAAACCTTTCGTAGCTGACTCTTGTCCCTTGCTGTCTGGAACCAATGTCTGAAAATTTTAGCTAAAAGCACGATGAAGGTATCTTGACCCAACAACCAAGCCTACTATGCAGAAGGCCAAAAGACCTAGGGCAAGAGCGGAAGCTATGCTTCTCCCTACAGACGTCTGTCCCTCAATGCATGATAGCCCGGAGAAGACACTCTGTTTCAGATCTGGATCCACAGGCTGAGACAGTTTTACAGACCACCTTCAGACCAGACGCCAGCATGTCCAGAGAGATTGGGTCCTGAAGTCCAGGGGTAACCAAGGCTCATCGTGTCAGAAGGCCCTAGAGGAGTCACTCAGATTATAGTGAAGGAAGATGTTGAATTGGATTTGATAGAGGTTTGGCCTTCGTCTGTCCCTCCCTCCCTCTTTGCATTGGATGGACACCCCTGCAAAGAAAAGACAAAAAACAAACACTCATTACCTCCACCACACTCTCAGAAAGAGTTGCAAAATTTTGCCCAGGGTCTATTCAAGGCTTTTGTGCCCCCTGAGGCTTTCCTCCGGTCCCCCTCCCTCTCCCGCCCCAAAAAAGGATCAGCGCACAAGCTACTTCAGAGGAAGTTTCTTCCTTTGAGGACAATGATTCTTTAGTTTACTCCTCCCAAATCCCTTCTCCCTTGGATTATGCTTCCCCTGAGGGAAGACTCCAATGGGACAGACTTCCCTCTGGAGGAGAGCTCCTTTGGAGAAACCATCTCAAAATGAGAGACCAATTTAAATAGGACAGCTCTCAAATGTCTGAAGTCCCGAAGAGATATGACCATCTTCAAGTGAAGACGCCTAGCCCTTCAGATATCCCTCCGGTCATCCCTGCCTTTCTGGATGCCTTTACCTCCATTTCCCTACACCTTGACTCATGGCCTGTGGCCCCCAAGAACCCGGATAAATATTATAAAGTGCCTCAGGACTGTAATTTCATTTTTAAAGCACTTGTGACAGACCACTGTCATCTCTGTAGCATCTGTTAAGGCCTCGCGATCCCTTCCTTCCACTTCTCTTTTACTCTTGAACAAGGACAGTAGGCTATTCGAGAGGTTGGAAAAGAAAATTTACACCTCAACAGCTTTCACCCCTCAGGGCTTTGAATTACCAAACCCACATGACCAAGTACTCCATGGAACTTATGGATCAGTTGTCCAAGATAGTATCTGACATGCCAAACTCAGAGAATAAGGCCTTGGCATTCTCCCTTATTGCTGCATCCTTTCACATGGCCCAGTACTCCCTCAAATGCAGCTATGATGCAGTTGAGGCTACATCCAGAGCTGCAGCTTTGTCCTCCGCTTTAAGAAGATTCATCTGGTTGAGGCTTCAACCACTACCTTAGGACATCAAGGAGAAGGTTATGGATACTCCCCTTGACAACTTGGCCTTATCTGGTAAACCATCTGCTGAACTTTTCAAGTCCCTGCAGGAAACAAGTATGAAACTAAAAGACCTTAAACATATTCTGATCTCTGCAGTCCATAAATTTCATAAGAACTATTGTGGGAAACTGGTCTTGGTCTGCAGGCAGTCCCGGACACCACAACACAAGCCCTCCAAGGGCGACAAGAAAACCACATCACTTCTCAGCATCTTCAGCTGCTTCTCATGTTGTTAAGCAGCCCTTTCATGATAGAACAGGATGTTCTTCATGTTTCACTGTTGTAGTCATTACATTTGTGTAATTTGCTGGCAGGTTGCCCGCAGTCGGCCTGATTAACAAAGTCTTGGGTCCTGCGTCGGTTGCTGTCCCTTCTTCCATGATGTCAGGTCGTCAGAGGTATAAAACATGCAGCCGACACCATTACATCAGTCTTTCTTGCCGCGCGATGCCCGAAACAGAAGCAGTTCGCAAGTGCCAGTCGGCAGACTCCTGAAATTTTCGTTTTCGAGTATCAGAACCAAAGTCTTCAACTAAAAGCTAAGTACCCCGTTGGAGAAACTTTTTCTTGCTCCTTCCCGATGTGAGTCAAAGTTAATAATTGTATTACTTGTGGGAAGCAAATACCTCGTAAGGATTTTCATTTGTACTGTATTCCTTGCCTAGGCCCTGACCACAACGTACCTTGCTGTCAGTTTTGTGCTTTATTTAATCAACGCACTGTCCGTTGCCGGTACATTTGTGCTTCTAAATATTTTGGTTCTTGGTTTAATTATGCAGAAATGACGTTGGTTAGCCATCCGACTACCAGATTACCGAAAAAACGCCAAAGAAAAAGACAGGCCGTTGAGGTCCAAAACTGCCAATGACTCTTCTATGCCATTCGCCAATTCGCCGTTACTCAGTGAGGTGCTTTCGCAGCCCCTGATACTCGCTACTTCTGATTCGCAGGCCTCTACTGGGACCCATTCGGAGTCCAGTATGCCGCAAGATGCTTCACCTGTGGAATCCGCGGATGTCTCTACCTTGGATGGGTCCGGAGCCGCTGTGCAGGCACCGGCTTCTGAGGGTGTTTTCAGGCCTACAGACTTAAATATTAAACCGACTCCACCTTCAATACTAAGGCCTAAATGTCGATCTATGTCTAAAAAACCAATGCCCAGGCCACATGTTCAGGCCCCTATGCCTAAAAATCAAAATGGCTGAAGATTTAATTACTCTAATCAGGGGTAGTCAACCCCCCCCTCTAAGAGGCCTAGGGCTGACCTTGACTATGAATCTTCTGAACAGGACACTGTTTCTTCTGACTCTTCTAATGACCTGGATTTGTCCATACCTACTTCTGAGGACTCTGATGCTGAGGATTCCATTCTCTCTGCTTCTCCCCCTAAGGATTTTTCTTTTGGGGAAACTTTACATACCTTAAGGGAGCATTTCCACTGGGAAAGTCAGGATTTTTCTGAATCCAAAAGGAGGCTTAGGGATTTCCTCTTCCTTTCTCAGCATAGGCCTTTGGCTATATCTCCTGTACTAGACATTGTTGATGTGTTTTCGGAATCCAGTATGGCCCCTGATTCCCTCCCTCTGGCTCCTAGTAAACTAAACAGGTACTACAGGGTTCCTGAGTCCCACAAATTCATTTTCAGAAATCCTGTTGCGGACCCTGAAACCATTTCTCAGGAGCCCAAGGGCATCAAGGCTTCTACTGCTAAAAATCCTACCCCTTCTGATAGAGACTCCAGGGTGCTGGATAGATGGGGTAAAAAAGTTTATACTTCTGCAACCTTGGCAATCAGGGCTTTAAACTTTCAATTCCATATGCTAAAATATCAACAGCATGTCATGGGACTGCTTAAACAGAAAATGATGTTGATTTCTGACTGTGTGGAAAGTAAGGATTTACAGGATTTATTGCATTCAGCTAAACAAGTTGGAAAACATACTTTGCAATGCAGTTTTGATTCCTTAGAGGCTTCTTTCAGGGCTACTGTTATTGGTTCTATGCTTAGAAGGCATGCTTTGCTTAAGGAGCAATCTCTGCCTGATCATGTTAAAGCAAAACTGTTGGATGCATCTTTGCAGCAGGGACTGTCTGTTTGGCAATAAGGCTGAAGACGTTCTAAAAAAGATGGAAGATAAAGCTAAATCTATGCAAACTGTGAAAGATTTCATAAGTACAACCTCCAAGATTTAGTAGGTACTGGCTTACTAAGAACTGGTCCTTTCCAGCTCCTTCCAGAGCCACTCAAGCCAAACCCAGACACTCCAAAAGCACCAGGTTTCAGTCCCAAGGGACTTTCAGAACTAAGCAGTGGGATGATTCCGCATCCAAATCTGGAAACAGCAAGACACCTTTCTATGGTGAACAATCTCAATGACTTTCCTTTAAAATTACCAAGCATTTACCTCTCAACCTCCCTTTGGGGGGAAAACTGGCTCTTCATGCAAACAACTGGCAACTTGTAACCCAGGACAAATGGGTTTTAAATAGTGTCCCAGGGATACAGATTTCATTTCCACACATTGCCAACTACAAATGGGTGGCCAGACCTGCCCCTAAATCAGTGGGCAGAGGCTCAGAAACAAGTACTTTCCCTCCTAAACTTGGGGGTTATTCAACTAGTACCAGCTAGTACCAGAAGAGGAAAAGGGACAAGGTTTCTATTCCAGACTTTTCCTGGTACCCAGAAAAGACACAGCATGGCATCCAATTCTAGACCTGTCTACTCTAAACACATTTCTGGACATTCCAAAATTCAAAATGCTGGGTCTTCACCAGTTACTTCCTATGCTAGGCAAAGATGCCTGATTGGCAAATGTAGATTTAAAAGAGGCTTACCTGCATATCGGGGAATCTTGCAGAAGATACCTACGTTTCAAAGCAGGCTACATGCATTATCAGTTCCCTGCACTACCCTTTGGCTTGTCTACTGCACCCAGGGTATTCACAAAGTGCCTGGCTCCAGTAATTGCATTTTGCAGGCAAAGAAATATTCAGATATATCCAAACCTGGACAATTGTCTAATTCAGGCAGAAAACCAGGCCACACTTCTAAAACATCTGGTGTTTGTAAAAAGGGTTCTAACTTGTCGAGGGTACACCATAAACGAAAAGAAATCACAGCTGGTACCCTCTCAAAAAATTACATTCCTGGGTGCAAGCTTGAATACAGCTTGCCCAGATGGCTTTCCTTACGCCAGAAAAGCAAATTCATTTGGTGACTTACTTCAAACAGGTGGCCACAAAAACCCTGCTATCTGCAAGACAAATACTGCAAGCTTTGGGGTTCATGGCCTCCTGCATTCTTCTAATTCCATATGCAAGAATGCATATGAAGAAACTTCAGTGGTACTTAAAAAGTTTATGGAGTCAACATCGTCACAGCCTGGAAACAATGATTCCTGTCATACCTTGCCTGCGCCTAGAGTTCCTATGGTGGGCAGAGGCCTGCCACCAAAACAAGGGGCTGCTATATACACCATCCCCTGCCACCCAAGATGCTTCAGACTATGCATGAGGTGCTTATCTGGCAGGGAAGTGCATTCAGGGCAAATGGAGCCCAAATCAAATGCACCTTCATATCAATCAAAAAGAAATGCTAGCTGTACAGAATGCACTGACAGCCTTCAAGGACTACCTTCATCCAGGACAACTACTGGTAAAGATGGACAACACCACGGTAATGTGGTACATAAATAAGCAGGGGGGTACACATTCTTACCCCCTCTGCAGACTAGCCATGGCATTGTGGAACACGGCCTTGCGCTACCAAGTACAACTACAAGCTCAGTTCCTACCAGGAAAGCTGAATATTCTGGCAGACGAACTAAACAGAAATCTCATGGACCCACACGAATGGAAACTGGAGCCACGGATTTTCAACATGTTGTGACACAAATAAGGGAGCCCAGACATAGATCTTTTTGCCTCACCCCAGAACTATCAGTTGGACAAGTTTTGCACAAGAACTCCTCACAAAAAAGCCTGGAAAAGTGGATGCTCTGTCCTTCAGCTGGAAAAACCTATCAGTCTATGCCTTTCCCCCTTTGCCTCTCCAAAGTTCTACTAAAAGTCAAACAGGACAAACCAAAAATAATTTTGATTGCTCCAGACTGGCCTCGCCAGCACTGGTACCCACTCATACGTGGTGTGTCACTAATTTCTCCATGGCACCTGCCTCAGATACCTTTCTTACTGTCTCAGCAGGTGAACCAAATTCTGCACCCTCAGCTCCAAACATTGAATCTTGCTACTGCAGAATTAAAATTTCTTTCCTGGAAAACAGCCTTCCTTTTAGCAATCACTTCAGCTAGAAGGATATCTGAATTACAGGCCCTTATGGCAGTGGAGCCTTTCATTATCTTTCATGGGGACAGGGTGTCACTCAGGACCAGTCCATCCTTCATGCCTAAGGTGGTATCCAGTGTGGCTGTTAATCAGTCCATTCATTTGCCAACTTTCTTTCCCAATCCACAGAAGAAGGGGGAGCGGATTCTGCATTCATTGGATGTACACAGACAACTTAGATTCTACTTGGACAGAACTAAATCTCGAAGAAAATCTGAACAACAGCTGCTAGTATTTGCTGCAGGGGCAGAGGAGAAGGCTATTTCAAAACAATGAATGGCATTGCATTAATTTCTGCTATAAGCACCATGGAAAACCTCTCCCCCAGGGATCAGATCTCATTCCACCAGGGCTGCATCTACGTCTACATCCTTTCTCAGAGGTGTGCCTACCAGGGATATTCTACAAGCTGCTACCTGGAGTTCTGTTCATACTTTCACCAAGCATTATCATTTACCAATTTTCTCTAAATCCAGAGCTGGCTTTGCCACTGCTGTTTTGCAGGGCCTTATAGCTGGTCCTAATGCTGTATAAATCCATCCTCCCAACCATAGCTTTGGGAATCTACCCAAATGTAATGATTGCAACAGTGAAACATGAAGAACATAGTACAGTTGTTTGCACTTACCATAAATGTAGTTGTTCGAGTATATTCACTGTTGCAGTCCTGGTTACCCTCCCTCCAGCCCCCTGTTTTTCTCTTACTATACCTCTACTTTCTTCCACTATGCTTAAAAGCCTTTTTGGTGTATTTGCTTTTGTTTGGAGGTATATTTTGGTGTTTTAAATTACTTATATATTTTGCTCCCCATTTGGGGGGCACTTGACATCTGGGGCAAGAAAAACTGATGTAATGGCGTCGGCTGCATGTTTTATACCCCTGACGACCTGACATCATGGAAGAAGGGACAGCAACCGATGCAGGGCCCAAGACTTTGTTAATCAGGCCAACCTGCCAGCAGATTACCCAAATGTAATGACTACAACAGTGAATACACTCGAACATCTACATTTATGGTAAGTGTACACAACTGTACTTTCTTCTTCCTGACTCCTCAGGACTCCCTTGCAAGAGCCACCTTCCCCCTATCCCTTGCTGCTTAGGAATCCATAACTCGAGGCCTGGATCCTCAGCATCATCAAACGTGGATACCTTATGGTCTGGCACACTGCGCTTCCCTTGAAGGTTATCCCTCAACTTCCAGATCATAGAAAATCTGCTAGCCCAGGGTACAGTACAACTTGTGCCCCCCCCCCCCCGAAGGAACAGGCTTTTATTCTCGCAAGTTTCTGGTTCCCAGAAAAGAAGGGCCATGGAGACCCATCCTAGACCTTTCCTTTCTCAACCCCTTCCTAAAGGTACCTTCCTTTAAAATGCTAACTCTTCAGACCCTCTTCCCTTTGATCCTGTCAAATTCCTCCTTGGCATCCGTAGACATCAAGAATACCTACCCACATATTCCCATTCATCCCAAATTCAGAAGTTTTCTACGCTTCTCTGTGGGATCCTGGCACTTTTAATTTTCTGCCTTGCCATTTGTTATTTCTATAGCACCAGGAGTCTTCACAAAATGTTTAGCTCCAGTGGTTGCTTTCTGCAGACTGCACAGCATTCATATCTCCCCTTACCTGGGTGATCTTCTCCAGGCCAGCACCCCTGAGGAACTGGGGAGCAGTCTCCACTCAGCCATGACCTTCCTGCGCACCACCTAGGATTCACAATTAACCTCAAAGAAATCTTCTCTCGTCCCATCTCAAGATCATACCCTTCTAGGATGCAGATTCCAAACAGACAAAATGATGGTCTCTCCCACCACAGAAGGCTCAGGAGTTCTGTCAAGCCTTCTCAGAGACCCTTTCCCTAAATCATTTGTCAGCAGGACAATTTCTCGAGTTCTTGGGCTGATGGCATCCTCCATCCCTATGCTACCCCTGGCAAGGCTCCACATGAGGAAATTCCAATGGTTCCTGAAATCAGACTGGACTCAGCATGCCCATCCACTGGAATTTCCTATCCCATTTGCTACCTTGTCTTAAGAAGGAGCTCCAGTGGTGGGATACAGCAACTGTCCATAAACCCAGAACTCCCCATGCACCCATTGTCTCCAACTCAGGACCTCTACACAGATGCTTCGGATACAGGTTGGAGGGCAGCTGTGGGCTCACACAAGGACAATGGACCCCCTCTCAGGGAAAGGGCCACACAAATGTGAAGGAGATGAAGGCACTAATCCTAGGTCCTTAAGTCCTTCCAGCCCCTCCTGAGGCCAAGATGGCTCTAAAACTACACAGACAATATGACTGTTCTGTGGTATGTAAGCAGGCAAGGGGGGGGGGATCTATCTTCTGTGCAGATTAGTCGTACACGTTTGGAAACTAGTTTGCCAACTTCTATATCCCTTCCAATCAGAATTCTGTGGCAGAGACACTGAGCAGATCCACTACACTGGCCAACGAATGGGTGCTCCACAGGGATGTGGTTTTGGACATAGTCCACCAATGGGATACTCCTCAATTAGACTTGTTTTGCCCCCCCCCCCCCCCCGAACAGCTTCCAACATTTTGTGCCAGAGAACCACAGCCTCAGACATGGAAAGTGGATTCCCTATCAATTTCATGGAAGAGGAATTTGCTCTGTGCATTCCTTTCCCTACCACTCATTCAGACAGTCCTGCTGAAAATTCAACAAGAGAGACCGAAAATCTTGATGGTGACGCCCTGTATGCCAAGATGACACTGGTTTCCCCTCCCTTCTCTTACACCTAACCAAGGGCAATCACAAGTTACCTCACAGAATGGATTTATTTACACAAAACAAGGGTTCCCTCATCCATCCACACCTGGAAACTCCTCAACTGACCCTGTGAGTGATAGAGCCCAAGTGCTGCAAGAGGCCAGGAAACAAAGTACATGGAAATCTCATCTTTCCAAGTGGAAAAGATTTTCTGTTTAGTGTCTTACTGGAAACAGTGGATCTCCCGTTGGTTCTTCCACATCTGTGAATTGCTCAGTTCTGGCTTAGCTTACTCCTCAATAAAAGCCCATTTGTCAGCTGTCCCTGCCCCTTTCACCCCTTTAGCTTCCAGATTTGAGGCCAAACAGTTCCTCAAAGGCGTCCTCCACATTAGACCTCTCAGGAAACCTCTGGCACCCCTTCCCCCCGGTCTTTCTTTTGTGCTAGAGACAATGAACCTTGTGCCCTTCAAGCCAGCCTCCTCTAGCTCTCTCAAGCACTGCACCTGGAAAACTTCCCTCCTGGTGGCCATAACCTCTGCCAGATGCATCTCCGAGCTCCAGTCCCTGATGGCTTCTCCTCTTCAGTCTTCCACAAAGGCAGGATTTCCCTTCACACCCAACCCTTCTTTCATGCCAAAAAGTAGTTGAGTTGTCCTTAAATGAGGCCATTCACTTGCCAACTTTTTCCCCTATCCCCAAAACAATAGTGAGAAGATCCTACACACACACACACACACACCCGATGTGCAAAGATAACTCGAGTTTTGCCTTCACAAAATTAAACCTTTTAGAAAATCAGACCAAGTATTTGTGTCTTTCCACCCCAAGGCTCTGGGATTGCCTGTATCCAAACAGACCATCTCAAACTTGATCTCCAAATCCATCTTTCTGCTATGCCTACATGGTAAATACCATTCCTTGCTCGATCAAGGCTCAGTCAACTAGAGCAGTGTCCTCCTCAGGGGCTTCCCTTCAAGGGACTAGACACCAACTCCATTCTAGAAGCAGCAACTTGGACCTCTGTCCACACCTTCACCAGATACTACAAACTGGATTCTATTTTTAGATTCTGGGATGGATTTGTCAGGGCCATTCTCCATGGTTTCCTAGAAAATTCTTCCATTGCCTCCACCTCCCTTTCTGTATGAGCTTTGGCATTCTCCCTCATGTAAAGAATACTGCAACAGATGAATAGAAGGACATAGAATAGTTGTGCAAGAACGTACAACAACAATAGATGTCCTTCTCTTCTCTGTTACAGTATTCTATCCAACCCTCCTTCCCCCCTTCTTTCTGTTCTTGGATGTACTGACTCTCTGCACCTTGGACTTTCTCTCCACCTGAGGCTTTAGTTCTGTGGATGGTGCACGCGTATTTCACCTTTATACCTACGATAGCAGCCTGTGTCAGACGTACCATGCACCTCATGGTAGTAAAATACTTGGTATACTGCCCATCCGCAGGTTGCCTGGGCAAGCAACTCCCCCCTCATGTAAAGAATACTGCAACAGAGAAAAGGACATCTGTCATTATGGTAAGTTCTTATACAACTATTTTATATGTGTTCAAGATTTTATCAGCTTAATTGAAGGCCTTAAACAAAATGTAATATTTATTCAAGATTGGTTTTATCACATGATTTTGTTGCTTTAGTATATAACTAAAGATTTAATTAGTTTTATCATATGACTTTGTTACTTTAGTATATAATTAGAGTTTTAATTATTTGCGGTATTGTTGCACTGAAGAAGGGTTTAACCTGAAAGCTATATGCTCTGCATGTGGATGTGTATGTTCTACTAAACTGTAAGAATGTACTAGCATTTCCAAGTCTGAGTATCTGTTTTTCCTCTGAAAACCAGTAATCTGGTGGTGTCGGTCTTAATCCTTGGCTGTGGGTTCGGTTCCATATATCGGAACCAACTTTGCTGTTATTCCAGCTCGTGCCCTCCAAGGTCTCGAGCTTAGCTTTATCCATAATGCTCCTTACAGGATTACGTCTTATTTTGTTTGCCGTTTTCAGTGCCAGACACATCTATCTAAGCAGCTCTTGAGCAAGCTAATTCTTTGTTTTGAGTAAAATTTCTCTTTTAATCACCTTTTTAGTGACTTCTTTCTCTTCTTTTTATACCCACCTCCTCTATTACTGATTTTGTTTCTTAACACGAGTAGTGTTTTTCTTGTACATACCATCTTTGGTATTTTTTCTCTTACTGTTAAGTTAATTCTTTGTACCATCATTGGTACCTTTATTTATTTCCTTTCCTTCTTTACCGTTCAGTAATCTTTTGTACCATTGTTGGTGTGAGTGAAAAAAAAAACTAAACTTTAGACTGTAATATCTTAATTTCCTTTACGCCATCTTTTCTGTTTGTATATTTTTTGTAATGGCTAAGAAAAAAAAGGGAACTTCTGGTTTCAAAAGATGCCAGAAGCGTCTATGTAAACTACTCCGTTCTGCCAGACACTCCATACGTGTGTGTTGTTTGTGCCCAGTGCACTTTCAGGAAGACTCTGGCATCTGTCATGGCTTCAGTCACCAAGTCCTTATTGAGAGGAAAAACAAGTTTATCCTAAAAAGTTCTTATTAAAACTGCTTTCGACGAGGTTGTATTTGGTTCTCCAAAGTCAGAAATGGATGTTAGCACTCTTTCTTAAACTTCTTCCTCATCTAAACATGGGCGTTCAAAGAAGAGGAGCAGCTTGTTGTCGACATCATCTTCGGCACCATTAGCAAAAATGCCTAAGACTTCCCCGGTTCCTACAGTTTCATTGGAACCAACTGGGGAAAAGACTTCACCTTCGATGTCTACCTCTGCACCAACAGTTTTGGCTCCAACTACAACTATTTCAGAGCAGACATCTTTGAAACAAAAATAAATCCTCTTTAAAGATATGTCTTATACTAGGTAATGTCCTTCTGTATTCCAATGTTGCAGTATTCTTGGTGTGGGATTTCCTGCCTTCAGGCGACTCATACGTCGGCTCCTATACAAAAGCTTCAGCTTGGCTGTTGCAGCTGCGTGGGACGTTCCACTTAGGGCCATAAACCAGGGACCTTAAGTGTGACGTCTGCATGCACAATCCTCAGAACTTTTCAGCCGCAGACTACTTTGCATCGTACGATCACTCTCCAGACATCGGATCGACTGTAGATAAGTAACACGGGTTTTTGCATTTCTAATTTTTTTACCGGTCATTCGCAGTGCTTAGGCTTGGTTGTTTCAGCTGATGTCAGAGAAAAAGGGAAAGTGCCAGTGCAGACGCCAAATTCCCCATAAGGACACCCATGACAAATGCGTTTTCTGCTTAGGCCGGGAACATGACCATAACGCCTGCCCTATTTGTAAATCTTTTGTGCCTAAGACCTTATGTAGTCGTCTGGCAGATTTAAACCTTTGCTTAGAAAACCAGCACCTCAAACAGCTGGCTCTCAGGATGAATCCTGCTTCGGAGGCCGCCCAAGAACCTCCACGTAAGAAGGCCAAGATGCCTAGGCCTTCATCGCCTACCACTTCGCACCCAGATGCCCTGCCAACTACCGATGTAGGAGTTGAGTGCACAGGGGATTTGTCGACTCCATCAACCTACCTAGCGGAGGCTGCTGCACAGCCGATGACTGGCACATCCATGGAGCTTTCTCAGACACAGACACCTGTCGATGTCGAGGGGGGACCACATTTAGTGGTTCCTCCGACCGGGATTCAGGCCTCGGATACAGCCTCTGCCAAATCCAGCTCTAGACTGACCCCAACCAAAAAGAAGCAGAAAACAAAACACATTACACCTGCTTCTGAAGGCCCTCCAGACTGGGAGGCCTTCACCTCTTCTCTTATGCAGGCATTTATGGCCTTTAGCCCTTCTGCCTCACCCACAACTACGTTGCCTCTGCTAAGCCCTAGGCCTCCCTCTGCTTCTTCCGTTCCCATGGCTCCCCTCCCTGAGGAAGAAAATGAATCTACCTACTCTTCCTTGGATGAATCCATCTCTTATGCATCCCAGATTGCTTCTCTCAAGGAATATTATTCTCCTGATGAGGATTCTGTGGAAGGGGATTCTCCACCTGAAGACATTACATTTGGTGAAACCATCACCAACATGAAAGACTATTTCAAATGGGATACTTCCCAAATGACAGAAACCCAAAAAAGATACTTTGAACTGCTGCAAGTGGAGTCGTCCTCCCCTACAGCTGTACCCCCTGATGTTCTTCATGTTTCACTGTTACAGTCATCACATTTGGGTTATCTGCTTGCAATAGCCCTTAGTTGGCCTGATTAACAAAGTTTTGTGTCCTGCGTCGGTTGCCGTCTCTTCCTCAGTGACGTCAGGTTGTCAGGGGTATAAAACATGCAGCTGACTCTATTACATCAGTCTTTCTTGCCGTGCGGTTCCCGAAGCAGAAGCAGTTCGCAAGTGCCGGTGGACCAACTCCTGAAATTTTCGTTTTCGAGTTTCAGAACCGAAGTCTTCAACTAAAAGCTAAGTGGGGAAACTTTTTCTTGCTCTTAACCGATGTCAGTAAAAGTAAATAATTGCATTTCTTGTGGAAAGCAAATACCTCATAAATATTTTCATTCGTACTATATTCCTTGCCTAGGCCCTGACCACGATGTACCTTGCTGTCTGTTTTGTGCCTTATTTAAACCTCGAACTATCCGTTGTCTGTATATTTTCACTTCTAAATATTTTGGTGCTGGTTTAATTATCCTGATACGTCTTCGGTAAGCCATCCGACTACCAACATTCCGAAAAAACGCAAAGATAGACAGAGACAGGCCACCTAGGTCCATAGCTGCCGACGACGCTTCTCCGAAGCCAGTTTGTCGGTACTCAGTGAGGTGCTTTCGCAGCCTGATACCTGCTTCTTCAGATTCGCAAGCCTCTACTGAGACCCATTCGGAGTCTGGTATGCCACGAGATGCTTCAACTGTGGAACCTGCGGATGTCTGTACCTTGGATGGGTCCAGAGCCGCTGTGCAGGCACCGGCTTTTGAGGGTGTATTCAGGCCTACTGACTTGCATATTAAACAGACGCCATCTTCTTCTTCAAGGCCTAAAACTCGAACAATGCCTAGAAAACTGATGCCCAGACCGCATGGTCAGGCCTCTATGCCTAAAAAACAAATGGCTGAAGACTGTATTACTTTAATCAGGGGAAACCAACCTTCCCCCTCTGAGACCTAGGACTGATTTTGCTTATGATACTTCTGACCAGGATTCTGTCCTCTGACCACCAGGATTTACCGTTATTTACCTATGAGGATTCTGATGCTGAGGACTCTATTCCCTCTGCCCCCCCCCCCCCCAAGAGGATTTTTCTTTTGGTGAAACTTTGCATACTCTCAGGGAGCATTTTCGTTGGGAAAGTCAGGATTTCTCTGATTCTAAAAAGAGGCTTAGGGATTTCTTACTCCTGCCCCAGCACAGGTCTTTAGCCATACCTCCTGTACTAGACATTGCTAATGATGCTTTTTCTGAATCTAGCTTGGCCCGTGACTCTCTACCTCCTGTTCCAGGAAAACCTGATGGATATTACAGGGTTCCTGACTCTCACAAGTTCCTTTTCAAAAATCCTAGTGCGGATCCTGAGACCATTTCTCAGGGACCCAAGGGCATTAAAGCTGCTACTGCCAAAAATCCTATCCCCTCTGATAGAGACTCCAGGGTGCTGGATAGATGGGGTAAGAAGGTATACACTTCTGCAACTTTGGCCATTAGGGCCTTAAACTGCCAGTTTCATATGTTAAAGTATCAGCAGCATATTATTGGATTGGTTAAACAGAAAATTATGTTGATTCCTGATTGTGCTGAAAGTAAGGATTTACAGGATTTAATGCTTTCTGCTGCGCAAGTTGGAAAACATACTTTGCAATGTGGTTTTGATTCACTAGAGGCATCTTGCAGGGTGCTGTAAGTGGGTCTGTACTTAGAAGGCATGCTTGGCTTAAGGAGCGATCCTTGCCAGATCATGTTGAAGCAAAATTACTGGATGCTCCCTTAAATCAGGAGCGCCTGTTTGGCAACAAGGCAGAAGTTGTTCTTAAAAAGATGGAGGAAAAAGCTAAGTCTATGCAAACTGTTAACGAATTTTTACAAGTACAAACCTCCAAGATTTAGTAGGCATTGGCCTTCTATGAATTGGTCCTTTTCTGCCTCTACTAGACCTTCTTAGTCCAAACCCAGATCTAGCAGAGCATCCAGGCTTCAGTCCCAGGGTACACACAGGACTAAGCAGTGGGGGGCCTCCACTTCCAAATCTGGGAGTAATAAAACTCCCCCCTATGGTAAACTGTCTCAATGACTTTTTTAAAACTTCCAAGAACTTATCAACTGCCTGCCCCTTTGGGGGGAAAGATTGCTCTTCATGCAAAGAACTGGGAACTCATCGCCCAGGACAAATGGGTTTTAAATTTAGTGTCCTAAGGATACAGATTTCACTTCCACACATTACCATCACCAAGCGGTTGGCTAGATCTACCCCCAAATCATTTGGCAGAGGCCCAAAAGCAAGTACTCTCTCTCTCTCTCTTAAGCATAGGGGCTATTCAGTTGGTACCAGAAGAAGAAAAGGGACATGGTTTCTACTTGAGACTTTTCCTGGTACCCAGAAAAGACAATTCATTGCGTCCTATCCTGCACTTGTCTGCTCTAAACGCCTTTTTGGTGATTCCAAAATTCAAGATGCTGTCTCTTCACCAGTTGCTTCCTATGTTAGGCACATCCCAATCAGGGAATCTTGCAGAAGATACCTATGCTTCAAAGCAGGCTACACACACTATCAGTTCTCTGCACTGCCCTTTGGCTTATCTACTGCACCCAGGGTATTCACAAAGTGCCTAGCTCCAGTCATTGCATTTTGCAGGCAAAGAAATATTCAAATATACCCATACCTGGACGATTGTCTAATTCAGGCAGAAAGCCAGGACATACTTTTGAATCATCTGGCGTTTGTACAAAGAGTGCTAACTTGTCTGGGGTACACCATGAACAAAAATAAATCACACCTGGTACCCTGTCAACAAATTATATTCCTGGGAGCAAGCCTAAATACAACTTCCCAGATGGCTTTCCTCACACCAGAGAAACAAATTCATTTGACAGCCTACTTCAAACGAGTGGCCACAAAAACCCTGCTATCTGCAAGGCAAATACTACAAGCCTTGGGGTTCATAGCCTCCTGCATTCTTCTAATTCCATATGCAAGACTGCATATGAGGAAACTACAGTGGTATCTAAAAAGCCTATGGTGTCAACATTTTCAGGATCTAGAAGCAATTACTCCTGTCATACCTTGCCTACGCCTAGAGTTCCTTTGGTGGGCAGAGGCCTGCCACCAAAACAAGGGACTACCATTCACACTACCCCCTATCGCTCAAACCCTAGAAATAGACGCATCAGACTGTGCATGGGGGCTCACCTGGCAGGGAAGTGCATTCAGGGCAAATGGAACCCAAGTCAAATGCACCTGCATATCAATCAAAAAGAAATGTTAGCTTTACAGAATGCTCTGACAGCCTTCAAGGACCACATTCTTCCAGGACAATTAATGGTAAAGATGGATAACACCACTGTTATGTGGTACATAAACAAGCAGGGGGGTACCCATTCTTACCCACTCTGCAGACTAGCCATGGCATTGTGGAACACAGCTTTGAGCTACCAAGTGCATCTACAAGCTCAATTCCTGCCAGGAAAACTAAATACACTGGCAGACGAACTAAGCAGAAACCTCATGGACCCACACGAGTAGAAACTAGAACCAAGGATTTTCAACATGTTGACAAGCAAGTGGGGGAGTCCAGATATAAACCTGTTTGCCTCCCCCATAACTATCAATTGGACAAATTTTGCACAAGGATTCCCCACAAACAAGCATTGAAAGTGGATACTCTGTCCTTCAGCTGGAAAAACCTATCAGTTTATGCCTTTCTGACTCTGCTGTCCAAAGTACTACTAAAGATCAAACAAGACAAACGAAGGACGATTTTGATTGCACCAGACTGGCCATGCCAACACTGGTACCCCCTCTTGCGCAGTGTATCACTATTGGCCCCATGGCACCTGCCTCAGACTCCTACACTGTTGTCTCAGCAGGAGAACCAGATTCTGCACCCTCAGCTTCAAACACTGAACCTAGCAGCCTGGCTAATTTCCTAATCTCTCATTTACCATCCCTCAGTAAACCAGTGATGGATATCATTTTAGAGGCAAGGAGGCCTAGTACTAGAAAATCTTATGCTGAAAAATGGAAAAGATTCTGTGCCTGGAATCAATCTCAAGGGATGAGCACAGCAGTGTCCAATTTACCTCAGATTTTACAATACTTAACTGAGATGCTTCACAAGGGCCTGTCTTTTTTCCCTCCTTCGAAATTCACACCTCAGCCATTTCAGCTCATTGTAACACAGAACCTCCCCTCTTATCTCTTCCACTGCTCAAGCAGTTCCTCAGAGGGGCCAAAATTTAAGTCCACCCAGGAGAGCTCCAACTCCAGCCTGGGACCTTAACCTTGTATTGGAGAAACTCACTCTTCCTCCTTTCGAGCCAGCCGCTATTGCAGATTTAAAAGTTCTTTCCTGGAAAATAGCTTTCCGTTTCAGCTAGAAGGGTATCTGAATTATAGTCCCTTATGGAGTTGGAGCCTTTCATCATCTTTCATGTGGACAGGGTGTCCCTCGGAGCCAATCCCTCCTTCATGCCCAAAGTGGTATCCAGTGTGGTTTTTAATTGGTCCGTCCATTTGCCAACCTTCTTTCCTAATCCACAGAACAAAGGGGAACGAATTCTGCACTCCTTAGATGTGCGCAGACAACTTCGATTCTACTTGGACAGGACTAAACCTCAAAGGAAATCTGAACAACTGCTGGTGGCATTTCCTGCAGGGACAGAGGGGAAAGCTATTTCAAAGCAAACCATTTTTAAATGGATAGGCCATTGCATTCATTTCTACAATAAGCACCATAGAAAACCTATCGCACAGGGGATCAGACCCCACTCAACCAGGGCTGAAGCTACCTCTACAGTCTTTCTCAGAGGCGTCCCTACCAGGTACGTCCTAGAAGCTGCTTCCTGGAGTTCTGTACATACTTTAACCAAGCATTACCATTTGCCAAATTTCTCTAAATCCAGAGCTGGCTTTGCCACTGCAGTCTTGCAGGGCCTTATAGCTGGTCCTAATGCTATCTAAATTCCTCCTTCCGACCAGAGCTGTGGGAATCTACCCAAATGTAATGACTGCAACAGTGAAACATGAAGAACATAGTACAGTTGTGTACACTTACCATAAATGTAGATGCTGGAGTGTATTCACTGTTGCAGTCCTGGTTACCCTCCCTTCAGCCCCCTGACTTCTTTTGGCTATATCTTTACTCTCCTTTACTATGCTTAAAAGCTTTTTGGTGTATTTGCTTTTTTTTTTTTTGGAGGTATAACCTTGTATTTTTATATATTTAATTGCTTCCCATTAGGGGGGCACCTGACATCTGGGGCAAGAAAAAATGATGTAATGGCATCGACCGCATGTTTTTATACCCCTGACGACCTAATGTCACGGAAGAAGAGACAGCAACCAACGCATGACCCAAGACTTTGTTAATCAGGCCACCTGAGGGCTCCTGCAAGCAGATAACCAAAATGTGATGACTGCAACAGTGAATACACTCGAACATCTACATTTATGGTACATGTACACAACTGTACTTTCTTCCTGCATACTTGGATGCCTTTTCTGCAGCCTCTAGAACCCCTGACTCACAGCCTCCTGCACCTAAGCACCCACACCACTTCTACAAGGTGCCAGAGGAAAAAAATTCCTCATAAAGCCACCCTTAGCAGACCCAGCAGTGATTGCCACTATCCCTGATAAACCATCTAGGTTGTTACTTTCTGTCTCCTTATTGCCCATGGATAAAGATAGCAAATCCATGGATAGGATAGGCAAGAAGGTGTACACTTCCTCCACCTTGGCCTTCGTAGCCATTAACTGTCAAACAGATATGACCAAGTATGCCCTGGACTTAGTATCCCAAGCCACCTGTATGCTAGCTTCAGTTCCTGACAGTCCCATTAAAACGGATATCTCCTCCAAATTGTCCTTAGCACTACAAGTGGTTAGACACTCGATAAGATGCAGCTACGATGCTGCAGAAGCTTCTGCTCGCTCTGCAGCATCAGCATCTGTCCTTAAGAGATATTCCTGGCTTAGACTACAGAATCTGGCAGAGGACTTCAAGTCCAAAATCTCGGACGCCCCCCTAGATCACAACTTCCTCTTTGGAAAGGAATCTGCAGACCTGTGTAAGAATCTCCAAGAAAAAAGCAAAGAATTTTGGGATATTAAACATCTCCAGGTATCCCCTATACCCAAATTTTATAGGAACTACCCTGATAAGACTACCTTTTTTAGGTGTAACTCACATTCTGCTGCCTCCTCCTCCTCCAGTCCCAGAAGAGGAACTAGAAGACATGCCTCATCCAGGCCCACTGGCCCACCTTCTCAGCCTAGACAACCCTTTCAGGACAGGGGAGGTCCTAATAATGTGCGACTGCCTTGCCCATCTGCCCCTCTCATCTCGCCTTACCCACTTTCTCCCCTTCTGGCAAATTATCACCACAGACCAATGCGCATTGACCATTATTCAAAAAGGGTACTTTCTATCCTGGAAACAAATTCCCCCCTGGAAGGGCATTCCATTTCCCCCCAAAAAACAAAGCCATCTCCTTCCACAAATTCTGTCAGACCTGCAACAAGGCACAATAGAGCCTGTTCCCACAGGACGAGAAGGAAATGATTCTACTCCCGTCTCTTCCTGGCTGCTCTAAAGGACTGTCCCTGGAGACCCATTCTGGATCTCTCCTTCCTAAACCTTTACCTGCAGGTACCCTCCTTCAAAATGCTGTCACTTCCCACTCTCTTACCCCTCATACCCTCAAATGCTTTCTTGGTCACCTTGGACCTAAAAGATGCTTACCTGCACATTCCCATTTGGGCCTCACGCAGACGTTTCCTACGTTTCTCCTTCCCATCCTCGCACTTCCAGTTTACAACCTTGCCCTTTGGTTTATCCACTGCCTCAAGAGTGTTTACAAAGTGCCTAGCTCCTGCCATTGGCTTCTGCAGGATCCAAGGAATACAGATTTACCTATTTCTGGACGACATCCTTATCCTAGCACAGTTCAAAGATTCCCTCTTAAGACATCTACACTTCACTATGTCCCTTCTTCAAAGTCTAGTGTTCACACCAAACTTCAAGAAGTCCTCCCTGCACCCAGACAAGGACAAGATATTCCTAGGTTGCGGAATCAATACAAAACAAATGAAAGTCTTTCTGCTACAGGACAAGGTTCTCTCTCTAGCTTCCCCCTTCCAGGAAGTCTTGCTCTCCCAGATGATCACTGCAAGGCAATTCCTTCGACTCCTGGGATTGATGGCAACAACCATTCCCATGCTACCATTGGCCAGAATCCATATGCGAAAACTGCAGTGGTACCTCAAAAATATCTGGTCACAACACCAGAGTCACTTGGAGCAGGTTATCCCACTTTTTCTGTTTAAAGAAGTAAATCATTTGGTGGATCCAACAAGTGCAACAAAACCCGGAACTTCCACTGCAGCCCCCTCAACCCACACAAAAATTGCATACAGATGCCTGAGACTCAGGTTGGGGAGCCACCTTGCACTCGAGTCCAAGCCCAGTGGCAACCTCCTATGAAAACCAAACACATCAATGTACGGGAGATGACAGCAGTTCTTTTAGCACTACAGACCATCATACCCCTACTGCTACCAGGTCCTCTTCTCATAGTGACTGACAAATACCACTGTAATGTGGTACAGCAACAAACAGGGAGGTACCAAGGCATACCAAATGTGCAGGCTGGCCCTGCTAATTTAGGACCTAGCATCCCAGCACAGCCCATCTCTGCAAGCCAGCTACATCCCTTCGCAGGACAACAAGCAAGCAGACCTCCTGAGCAGAACATCCTCTCCACAACACGAATGGATGCTGAACAGGACGGTCTTCCTAGACATAGTCCACCGGTGGTGCACTCCACAAATAGACCTGGTTGCCTCCCCCCAGAACAGGCAGCTGCAGACCCTCTGCACAAAGACTTACTCCCCCCAAGCCTGAAGAGTAGACTCCTTCATTTTCACCTGGGAGGGGGGGGGGGGAGTACCTTTATGCCTTCCCCCCTTCCCTCCGATTCAGAAGGTCCTTCTGAAAATCAGGAAGAACATACCAAAAATCTTGCTACAGACTCCCTACTGGCCAAGGCAGCACTGGTTCCCCCTTCTACACAATTTAGCCAAGGGCAATCACTGCAAGTTACCCCACAAGGTGTACCTTCTGACACAAGACAAAAGGAACTCTCCTACACCCACAATTGCAAATGCTATCCCTGACTCTGTGGGTGAGAAATTACTAACCTCATTCAGACACCACTATTCAGAGGACATGCTATCAGTCCTGAGGGAGGCCAGGAAACCCACTACTAGAAAGTTATACCTTGATAAATGGGAAAGATTTACTCAGTGATGTCTGGGACAGAAAAGGGACCCTTACGAGGTTGATACCCCCCCAGTCCTCTCATATATGTGTCAACTTGTAAAGGGTGTATTCATCAGTGAAAGTGCACCTCTCCACATTTTATCAGCCTGCTTTACCTATAGAGCCTCCCTTGTTAGCCAGGCTACATGTGAAACCTTTCCTTAAAGGGGTCTTACACATCAGACCACCTAAGAAGCCTATCCCTTTTCCATGGGACCTGAACTTCATCCTGGAAAAACTCACCCAGCTCCCCTTCTAACCGGCTAATACAGCCTCTCTGCAGTTTTGTACTTGGAAAACCGTACTGTTAATGGCTATTACCTCTGCCAGAAGGGTTTCCGAGCTACAAGCCTTAATGGCATGCTCACCTTGCACCATTTTTCATAGGGACAGCCTTACACTGAGAACTAACCCCTCCTTCATGCCCAAGGTAGTCAATGACTTATCTCTAAATAAATCCATTCACCTACCCAATTTTTTCCCCTCTCCCACTAACCAAGAAAAGAGGATACTCCACTCCCTAGATGTCCACAGGCGACTGAGATTTTACCTGGACAAGACTAAAGACATTAGGAAATCCAAACAACTCTTTGTATCTTTCCACCCAGGGCATTGGGCAAGGCAGTCACCAAACAGACCATTGCATCCTGTATTAGAAAGGCAATCTGTTTCTGCTACTCACACCACAGAAAACCCCTTCCAGTTGGGGTTAGGGCACACTCCACAAGAGCAGTGGCCACTTCCAAGGCCTTCCAAAAAGGCATGGACACAGCTTCCATTATGGAAGCAGCTACATGGTCCACTATCCACACTTTCACGGAACAGTGCAAATTGGACCAAATCTCGAAAGCACGCGCAGGATTTGCCAGGGCAATCCTACAAGGCTTTGTGGAGTCATCTTCTGCATCCACCACCCTTTCATCAAACTAAGCTGTGGTACTCTCCCACACCAAGAATACTGCAACATAGGAATAGAAGGACATGTAATAGTTGTGTAAAATCTTAACATAACCATAGATGTCCTTCTCTTCCATGTTGCAGTATTCCTTCCCACCCACCATTCCCCCTCATAGACCCTACCAGTCTAACTGCTCCCTCATGTCTCTCTCCATTACAGAAGAGACCCAGGGCCTTATACATGTCACCTTTGGCAGCCTATCCTGTTGGGCCGTCTACTTTGCCTGCTTAGCTTCAAGTTCTGAGGATTGTGCGTGCAGACGTCACACTTAAGGTCCTTGGTTTATGGCCCTATGTGTGACGTCCCATGCTGCTGCAGCAGCCAAACTGATGCTTTTGTATAGGAGCCGACGTACGAGTCACCTGAAGGCAGGAAATCCCACACCGAGAATACTGCAACAAGGAAGAGAAGGACATCTATGTTTATGGTAAGATTTTACACAACTATTCTTTCTCCCTCACTAGACCCTTTTGTAGACCGACCTGCAAGCCCCTTTTTGAGTAACCCAGATCCCTGTCGTTCTCTTCAGTCTGTTCCCCCAAGAGCCTCTCAGAAACTGATATTTTGAGGCTGGTGGACCAGCTCTTGGTGGTGAGGGAATTGCCCACTTCTGCAGTTTCTAGCCTGTCTCGCTCTGAAAGCTTGTCTTTCTTGACTCCAGTGACTGTTCTTCCTCTGACTCCAGCTGAGCCTTCAGAATTCCTGATGCCGACAGTCCCAGTTTCAACTTTCTCGGTGCTGGTCAGAGCTACTTCTCTGGCACCAAAAACAGCCTTGAGCTCTTTGGTTCTGTCGGAACCATAGACCTGCATGTGCAGCTAATAAATCTTTTATTGAAAAGTAACTATTAATTGGGCATGAAATGCCACAAAACACATTATAATCAGTTCAAACCGCTTTCGGCTTTTCAGCCTTCCTCAGTGAAAAAAGCATTTGTCATGCACAAAAAAATCATGAATATTTATACATACCACCAACCAATCGAGAAATGGTATAGTCCAACCCTTAGGCTGGTTTGTCAATGCTATTTATATATTAATATATAACCATAGGTATCATCATCAGAAAAGTGTAAACATATTACAAACAATATGAAAAAATATAGAAAGTAACATGTATTATGAATAATATACATAAACCATGATCCACAAAGATAAAAATATAAATTATATACATGAAAAGTAATCAACAAAAATGGAAATGGACTGTCAATAGTATACTATACTGGGGACATACTGTGAAAAAAACACAAAGTCGCCAGTGACATGAAAATAAGTATAATGTAATACCTTTAACAAATCCACAAAAATAAGAATATTATACATTAAAAATAATCTACAGAATAGCATGAAATTATCAACAGTATGTTACGTATCAGGACATGCTGTGGGCAATTCACAAAGTCCCCAGTACCATGAATGGTATAATTACGGTAACTTGTATAGATGCCCTTATCAAGTCATGGTGCACCATATCAATATTTATAATATGTATGTATACATTAACTATAAATGACAGTGTTGGATGTAAAAATCATCAACTAGATTGAACACACAAAAATTTGGAATAGACTGGTATATAGACCCGTTTTGATAACATTGGTTTATTAACCATGAATCCAGTCAAACAAATGACATAGTCTATGTTGTATATTTTTACATTATTATAGGCTACATTGTCCAGCTACGCATCTCAGAACTTTTCTCCATTTCGTGTTTATGAGCACATTATTGCCAGCACAGGTGGTGAATTTTTATCAAAACGGGTCTATATACCAGTCTATTCCAAATTTTTGTGTGTTCAATCTAGTTGATGATTTTTTACATCCAACACTGTTATTTATAGTTAATGTATACATACATATTATAAATATTGATATGGTGCACCATGACTTGATAAGGGCATCTATACAAGTTACCGTAATTATACCATTCATGGTACTGGGGACTTTGTGATTTGCCCACAGCATGTCCTGATACGTAACATACTGTTGATAATATCTTTCTATTCTGTAGATTATTTTTAATGTATAATATTCTTATTTTTGTGGATGATTTGTTAAAGGTATTACATTATACTTATTTTCATGTCACTGGCGACTTTGTGGTTTTTTCACAGTATGTCCCCAGTATAGTATACTATTGACAGTCCATTTCCATTTTTGTTGATTACTTTTCATGTATATAATTTATATTTTTATCTTTGTGGATCATGGTTTATGTATATTATTCATAATACATGTTACTTTCTATATTTTTTCATATTGTTTGTAATATGTTTACACTTTTCTGATGATGATACCTATGGTTATATATTAATATATAAATAGCATTGACAAACCAGCCTAAGAGTTGGACTATACCATTTCTCAATTGGTTGGTGGTATGTATAAATATTCATGAGATTTTTGTGCATGACAAATGCTTTTTTCACTGAGGAAGTCTGAATAGACGAAACCGGTTTGAACTGATTATAATGTGTTTTGTGGCATTTCATGCCTAATTAATAGTTACTTTTCAATAAAAGATTTATTAGCTGCACATGCTGGCCTCTGGTGCTTTATTGATTCATGGTTTGGCCGGGCACACTGTACTGGCGAGGCGTTGAGTTCTTCATTGTTGGAACCAGAGACCTCCCAGGGTCATAACTTTGTTGCCGGTTCAGGGGGGCATGGTTCCACTCTGGTGTGGTCAGAGCTGTCTATGCCCCTCAGAGCGGCTGCACACGTTAGCTCGACACTGACTTCGGCTTTGGAGGCGGCCTCTTCCGTGAGGGGTAGGACCACTGTTCCAAAGGAGTCTGTTTCGGTTCTCGGCACCCATTCCTCTACAGGGGGGTCTGCCTTCCAAGCCATGGAGAGGGCATTGTCCACTGTGGTCATTCAGTCAACACCACTTTTGTTGGACCAACAGCCCCACCCTTCTCACCCGGAGCTTCTTCCAGCCTCTATCCTAGGACAGCGGGCACTGAACCCTCAGGATCCTACCATAATGGTCATGTCCTCTTCAGATACCTCTCTGGCCCATCCCAACGAGAAGGTACTCCTGAAGAAGTGCAAGAGGAAGCACTTAAACTCCCCTGAAGAGTCTTTCACTGAAGATACCGCTTTCGATGAAGGGGAAGGTTCCCCAAGGTCACCCCTGGAGGATGTCTCCTTCGGAGACATTCTAGAGATCTGAAACAGAGGATTGGCTGGACTTCCCTTTGGCCTTCCTCAGAGGAATCGGTATATCCTGAGGCTTTCCGTCCCAAACCTTCTACCTCCTGGATCTCTCCGCTCGCTGACGATCTGATTAAATTGATTGCACAGTGGGCTTGGAAGATACCTGATTCTGTTGAGCCAATCCCAAAGAGACCAAGTCTGTATTTTGTCAGCTGCTTAGGATCAGCAACATTGGGTAAGGAATACCAGTAGATGCCATGGTGATAGTGGCAGCCACCAAAAAGGAACTTGCTGATGAAAGTCCTACTATCCATCCTCCTAATAAAGAGTCTAGGATGGTGAATAGATTCAGGAAGTGCATATACGTTTCGTCAGTCTTCGCACTAAGGTCCTTGAATTAAGTGGCACATTTCACGAGACTTCAATGAGATCTGATAAAAGAACTATCAAATAATCTGACAGGAGCAGTAGCTGAAGGGGTTAGAGAAAAGGTAACTTCTCAGCTGGCAACTCTGGATTCTGTTTCCTACTCCTCCATGAGGCTTATTGTGCATGCAGCCGAAGGGACGACGAGGGCAACAGGTTCAGGCGTAGCTCTTAGGAGATATGCCTGGATGCACTTATGTGAACTTGCCGAGCCATTCAAGTCTTCTTTCATCAGTGCTCCATTTGACGGAACATCCCTTTTTGGCCCCAAAGTTAGACACCCTGGACAAAAGTGAGAAAGATGGAAAGTCCCTTTCTGCCTTGGGCATATGCTTTTCCACTCCTCAATGGGTCTTACTCCACGAACCAAAGAAGTCGGAGGCTACGGTTCAAAAAGTTCTAAGGACCTTTCCAGGCCTCACATGGCAACGATCTCCCTGTGGGCAGAGGTAGAGTAGTAATGGAAGACGCTGTGCACAAGGCAGAGTTGGCCTGCATAATCAGGGTTCCAAGGATTCTTTCCCTGGTAACTCTTATCAGCGCTCCTGAAAGGAGACCCGATTGCCATCCTCTGCAGGCAGTCTGGGGACTACTATCCCTTCACCTCCCTGCCTGGCTCATAATAACAGCAGACAATTGGGTGCAGAGGATCATATCCAGAGGTTACAATATCCCTTTCTCAGACAAACCCAGAAAATTGAAGAAAATCCCAGATGTTCCACCAAGTCAAAGGGATGATGCAGCAGTCTGTTCAAAAATTGCTAAACAAAAGTCATCCAAGCAGTCCCACCAGACCAGATAGGATCTGGAGTTTACTCTAGATTCTTTTTAGTGCCAAAGAAAACTGGATTGGAGATCGATTTTGGATCTCAGTTGAACAAATCAGTTCAGTAAACTAAGTTCTGGATGGTCAACATTCAGTCTATACTTCTGTTCTTGGAAAAAGAAGATTGAATTTGCTCAGTAGATCTTCAGGATGCATATTACCATATAAAAATGGACAAGCGAGACAACAAATTCCTGCGCTTCCATCTTGGAGCCAGTCATCAGTTCAGTGCCCTGCTGTTTTGTCTCACCACAGCCCCATGGGTGTTCAAATGCATGGCAGTGGTAGCAGCTCATTTCAGACTGCAAGGATTCTGTGTGTTTCTGTACCTGGATGACTGGCTTCTCACCGCTCACACCAGGCATCTACTTTAGAGACGAGAATAGGTTCTTCAAACTCGTTGGGAATCGCTATAAATTACGAAAAATTCCATCTAGAGCCAGCAACAATTGGAATTCATTGGAGCGATGCTAAACACAAACCCCCACATCACGTCTCTTCCCCCCAGAAAGACTTCAAAGAAGATTCCAAGTCAGTCAAATTATTCGCAGCAAAAAGGTGACTTCAAGAGTATTGCTACAAACTCTAGGATCAGTGGCAGCCTCCATCACTTTAGTTCTTCTTGCGAGATAATCACATGCGGATTCTTCAATTGCTCTTGGCGTCAGTGGTCGTTACTGAATCAGCCAATGTTCCATCTGGTGTTAATCACCAATTTGTGCATGAGAGACCTGCGTTGGTGGCTTCACTCCAACCAAATTTTGTCAGCAGACCCTTTGTCCCTCTTCAACCCCAGGCCATAGTGACCACGGATGCATTTCAGATAGGGTGGAGGCCATTATCTGGGAAAGCCAGTCCAAGGCACTTAGTCCCAGCTAGAGGCCAATTTGCACATCAGTGTTCTAGAGATGAGGGCAGTGCTCTTAGTTTTGCAGGCATTCCAAAAAAATCCTCCCCTTGGGAACGATTGCAGTTCAAACAGACATGTCAGTAGTCTGGTACATCACCAAGCATTGGGGAACCGGATCTTGCGCTCCTTGTCGAAAAGCAGTCAGAATATGGCAATGGGCAGTTTCATCTGACCAATTTCTAATTGCAGCACATATTCCGGGATGCTCTCGCATGATTGCAGACAGATTGAGCAGGGCCATCCTTATGCCTCACGAGTGCGGTCTCAATCCCCTGGTAGCAGAAAAGGTATTCCATCACAGGGGCCAACCCTGCTGCAATCTCTCTGCATCTGCCCTAAATAACAAGTGCAGCAGCTACTTTGTCCTAATTCCCCCTGTGGGGGAGTCACTAAGAAATGCTGTCCTTCACTGTTGCCCCCCCCCCCCCCCAATCTATTGTATGCCTTTCTGCCATTTCCTCTCATACCCGGTTTCTAAAGAAAGCCAGCAGATCCAAGAACAAAATAATTCTCATTACCCCATTTTGGCCTCGTCAGGTGTGGTTTCCTTTCCTTTGGCATCATCTAATTCAGAAACTTTAGACACTGGACCCATATCCAGACATTTTCTCCCATCTGGGCAGACTAGTTCATCTAAATCTTCATAATCTCAAGCTCACTGTGTGGTTTCTCCAGTTCGAATGATTGCCAGGAATTCTAATATCATTTCCCCAGTTCAAAGAATTGTTCTAGCCTCCCACAAACCTTCGACTAGAAAGTTGTACTTCATGTCAAAATTTTTCAAAATGGGCTTCAGAGACTAATCTTGATCTTTTTTCAGCGTCAATTGATAAGGTCCTGGAGTTTTTAACATTGCTTTTTTAAGCAGGATCATCTGCCTCAAACATACGAGTGCATCTAGCTGCAATCTCATATTTTCATAGTGGTTTGAATGACGCAACTTTAATGTCCCTCAGACTTTGTAACGCCTTTCTAAAAGGAACTTTGATCTTCAGACCCCCCATACAAAGACCATTCTTCACCTTGGGACTTGAATCTGGTACTTCACTCTGTAATTATTCCCTCGTTTGAACCTTCTGCAACTTGCGATCTGAAGTTTTTATCCTGGAAAACATTATTGCTGATAGCTCTTCCTTCCACAAGGAGGATATCGGAGCTACAAGCCTAATCTTGCAAACCTCCATATCTTATTTTCCATAAAGACAGAGTTTCCTTGCGAACAAGTCCTTCCTTTCTACTAAAGATAGTGTCCAAAACCAGTAACAAGCAGACTATTCAACTTCCAGTTTTCTACCCCAACTTTTCAAATGGGTGAGTATTGTCTACATTTACTAGATGTGCATAGAGAATTGTGTTTTTATCTTCACAGAACAAAGGAAATCAGAAAATCAGACTAGTTTGTTTTTTTCTCTTCTGCTGCTATGGGAAAGCCTGCTTCTAAAGTTATTCTTGTGTAAGTGGTTTAAACACTATAACTATCTTTTATAATAAAAAGAAAGTGCAACTACCAGAACCTGTCACTGTACACTCAACAAGGGCATTAGCTGCTTCTGCAGTCTTTCATTCTAGGTCTTCAATTGATGGGTATATATGCAGCAGCTATTTGAGCATCTCCTCGTACCTTTGTTACTCGTTACAAGCTGGATAAGCTCCTTAGGGAACGAGTGTCATTTCTTTCGAAGGTGCTCAGGAATATTCTTCTGTGAGACCTCCCAGGATTTAGCTTCTTGGGGACTCTGTCCCATAATCAGGGATTAAATGAAGACGGACATCAGGTACACATTATGTTTTACATAACATTCCATCTGTGTTGTCTATCTTCACTTATCCTTGACATCCCCACCCTCCTTCCCCCTGCCCTTCAGCTTCTTGGTGGAATGGATTTTTCCCAAAAGATTGGCTTTCCCTTTTAGGAATACAGATATGGTCTCTGGTCTTGTTACTTACTGTCTGTCACTATTTTATGCAAACTCGATCTGAGGTAATCCTGTGAAGAGCATTATGGGTAAAGCTTAGCTTGAGAGTTTGGAGGGTGCGAGCTGGAATAACAACTGAGTTGGTTCCAATATGGAGAACAGACCCCAAAGTCAAGGATAAGTGAAGATCGACAACACAGATGGAACGTAATGTTAAGACATAACTCCTTTTTTTTTGTGTGTGCGCGTCAGTTAGGTTGAACAGGTCATTCTACTCCCTCACGAATGACCCTCAGTCCTGCTGTAGCAGGGCAAATTTTCAGCCATTGGGGACGTCTTTGTTGTGACCTCTTTGCCCCTCCCGTGAACACCAAACGCAGAAAGTTCTTTGCTCTGATCCCTGCAAGGGGGAATCAGCCAGCGATGCTCTGGTGCACTCATGTCCCCTGGGATGACTTTACATCTTTCCTCCTTTTCCCTTCATCCCAAAGTTTCTGCAGAAAGCCATGGGGGAATATAGGTTTCTGTCATCCTCATAGTTTCTAATTGGCCACAACAGGTGTAGTTTCCTTTTATCTGGCCTCATCTGATTGACCCACCTTGGGCTGAGACCCAGATCTGATATCTCACCCGCCCAGCAAGCCTCATCCAGTCAAATGGACACTCAAACTGACCGTGTGGTTTCTCCAATTCCAGTGATAGTTCAACAGTCCAGGCTTCCCTTTTCATTGTTCACATGTTGTCTTCATCTCATAAACTTCCTACTAGAAAGACTACAAAAGTAAATGTAAAAGATTTTCTATTTAGGTGTCAGAAAAAGACCTTGACCCCTTTTCAGCTCCCCTTCCTGCGATTTTGGATTATCTGGTTCATCTTTTTCAGGGGGAGCAAGTTACTCTACTGTTAAGGTACAACTGGCAACAATTTCTGCCTTTCACATGAGGTGGGGGCACACCCCTGTAGCTTCTCTCAGGTTATCTAAAGCCTTTCTTTGAGGTACCTTCCTACTAAGTCCCCCTTTCAGAGATCCAGGTCTGCCTTGGGATAATACATTTGTCTTAAAGTCCTTGACAAGACCCCATTTAAAATCTGCTGCTGGATTTGAAGTCTTTTTCATGGAAAAAAATGTTGATGTCTATAACATCTGCAGAAAAGATTTCTGAGTTGCAGGCACATTCTTCAACACCTCCTTACTTATTTTTTTCTTAGACACCTGTCTGTTTGAGGACTAATCAATCTTTTTTCCCTAAGGTGGCATCAGAATCCTCCATCAATCAGACCATACATTTGCCAATATAATTTCTAAATTTTTCCAACAAGAATGAATACACCTTGCACTTGCTGGATTTTCATTGCCAATTGTGTTTTTATTTACATCAAACTGCCTCTGTCCGAAAATCTGAGCAACTGTTCATTTAATTTGTAAAAACTAAATTGGGGAAAGCAGTATCAAAGGTCTCCTTGTCTAGATGGCTGACTCAATGTATATCATTTGTATATCAATAAAAAGGTCTGACCTTGGCTTCAAAACCCAAAGCTCATTCAGATTGATTAGGGGTCTCATCCATAGCCTTTTTTTCCAGTGTCCCTATAGATAATATTTGTGCTGCAGCAACTTGGTCAAAAGTACACACACTCATTTCTCAAGCTCAGCTGTACTCAGGAATGTCCTTCTCTGAGGCCACCCAAGTATTCAAATAGCTGGGGCTCTACCCCATATGTAGAGGAATGGACTGAAAGATAACATAGATAAAGTTATGTACTTAACATAATGTTAGATCTGTGTAATCGCATTCACTCCATTTCGCTACTACCCTCCCTCTGTCCCTCATCCTGTGTAGGTGTTTTACTCTGATGATATTTTTCTCATTTGTAAATGTCACCTGTAACAAGTCTGACTGACTTTGCCTTGGATATTGGAGTTTAGCCAGTTTTCCCCCTAATTTTCTCTTTCTCCATTTCCTTCACTGGTTAAGATATTGGTCAGGTTGTTTATAGGTGGGGGAGACACTATCTGAGGTAGCTCCTGTGATGCAGGAATATTGTGGGTTAGAGGAGGAGCCTGAACACCAGATCCTAAGCTTTGAAGTGGCCAAAACTGATGCAGTGTCTGATCCGAGACTCGTATGTTGAGGAATGGACAGAATATAACAACACATCTAAAGTTATGGTAAGTACATAACTTTTGTATGTTGTTAAAGGGGTTATTTCCATATATCCTATGTGCATCCATTATGGGATCTTTAAAGTATCACACAGTGAAGACTCTTGTATGGCTGTTTTTTTCTGTGCAGTTTGTATTCAGAATGGCTTGATATGATTGTCAGGAAATGTGACTAAGGTAAAGCACCCTTGGTTGGCCTCAACCCTCACTCTCGGAGGCAGTGAAGCAGCTGCATCTTGAATTTTAATGAAATATTTTTTGTTTGTTTTTGTTAATATTAATTCTGAAAAACAATTTTACATTGTGTGTAGTCATAGCCATTTTTGTCTTTTTGATAGTTTTTCTTTATTATTTACTGCCCTAAATTTCAATCTGCCTTCAAATGTCAGCATTTCTGCTATGAAAGTATTATGAAATTTTCAGGCAACAAGTGGTTGATCTGTCTTAAAGCAGGTTGTATGACCTATTTAGCAGTTTAGGAAAGCAGCAGAATCCGAAATATATGTATTAATTTCACCTCAGTTAAGTTTAAAATAATAGAACACTTTTTGAAATAGAGTACCTTTTGGTTCTCATTTTGTAAAAATGCATTACAGTAAACTCTTAACAGGAACTGAAACAACCAGAAAAAAAATTGAAGAAATACAGTACAATTTTCATGTGTTGCACTTACTGTCCCCCCTCCCCCCACCCCCGCAAAAACATACCTTATGTTTTTGTTTTAAAAAGGAAGATAGGAGTAAATTCCCTCTTTCCCCAACCTAAGAACAAGTCAAACCAAACAAATAATATAAGGTACAGTATTAGTCAGGCCTATTTTAATAGTAATTCTCAAGCAACCAGAAACTACAGTTATTCAGCATCTACCAATCCGCATGGGTGCCAGTGAACTGAGAGCTTACTGTAATATGATTCAGTTTATCAGCCTTGCCACGCTGAAACAGATGTGAAATTTGCATGTTTGATGTGAACCATGTGACGTGAAAAACGTACAGTAGAGTGTCGATTATCCAAACTAATTGGGATCTAAGGTAGTTTGGATAATCAAATTGTTCAGATAATCGACATAATTGAACCGAATAAAAAAAAAAAAAAATCATCTAAAATCTTGTTTTTTTCTGCACGCAGGAATACACTTTTCAACCATTCTGCGATTCCAATGGACAATAAAGAATATTTTTCACACATGAGCTGGCTACAAGCTCAAAAAAACATGCGCAAGCAAATACGTATAATGTTTACATATTCAGAGTTTATGAATTTTCCTACTCGAAAACTTTGGAAGGCTGGTTCTGCTAATCGACATTCGGATAATTGATTCTCTACTGTAATATCTATACAGAACTACTGGTGATGTATAGCAGTACAGGACCATATCTCTGAAATATTCTAGTAAATTTCTCAGAATATCATGACCTTCAGCTACAAAATGCACTTAGCTGGTGATCCTGTTACAAAGATGAATAACTTAACATCATCTTAATGTGATATACTTTATTGTATGAGTCTACATTGGAGGATCCTATTTGAAATTCCAGTGACAAAAAACTTCTCTGTTCGAGAAACTATTTAGATATAAAATTTACATACATCCTAATAGCCATGTAGGTCTATTGATGGAGACTTGAAATTATAATCTGTCTGAAACTTTTAGACATTTTCTAGTAAAAAGCTACTGAAAAACAGCTCTGGTTATCCAGCTGTAAACTGTAGTTAGGTTCAGAGATAATTCAACTTACTTGTATGTTGCATTTGTGAGTCCCAAGTCGCACTATCCTGATAATGCTTTCCCTTTTTCTTTTTAATGTGTGTCGGGACAGCAAAACGGCAAGATTTCCCTGTTCAGGACCCCTCCTCTTCAGAGTCTTCCTTAGAGATCCCCACTGAGGAACCACCCCATAAAAAGACTTGCAAGAGGAAGCATCTAGATTTTCCAGAAGAATCTGTCATGGAAGACATAGACTACGATGAATGGGAAGGTTCCCCCTGATCACCTCCTGAAGATGTCTCATTTGGAGATATCCTGGAAATCTTAAAACAGAGGGGTGCTTGGAAGTCCACAAACCCATCCTCACAGGAATCTGTGTTCTTGCAGGCTTTCGGTGCTCACCCATCTACTTCCTGGGTGACCCCACCCGCTGACTGCCTTATCGAGCTTTATTGCACAGCGGGTGTGGAAAGCTGGTGATTCCATAGAGCCGATTGGCCGGAGGCTGGACAAAATTTTATCAGCCCCAGAAAATCAACCACATTGAGGAAAGGGTTTAGCAGTAGATGCCATGGTGGTGGTGGCGGCCACCTAAAAGGAACTTGCAGAGAAAAGTTCCACTGTCCACCCTCCTAACCCTGAGTCTCAGATGGACAGGTTAGGGAGGTGGGTCTTTGTGTCATCGACCTTTGCTCTTAGGTCCTTGAATTTCATGACACTTTACTAGACATCAAAGAGATCTAATAAAGGAGCTATCAGATACCCTCGCCGGACTTGTGTCTGACAAGGTGTGGGATCAAGTTGCCTCTCAACTTGCCACCCTGGAGTTTATATCAAGCTCATCCATGCGGCTCCTCGCTGATGCAGCCAAAGGAATGACTGGGGCAGTGGGTTCAGGTGTTGCTATAAGGCGTCGCACCTGGATGCACTTGTGTGACTTCCCGGAACCTTTCCGGTCTTCCTTCGTCAATGTTCCTGTTGACAGATTATCCTTGTTTGGTCCCAAAGTCAGAGAGACAGTAGCCATGTGTGAAAAAGATGGAAAAGACCCTTTCTGCCATGGGCATTCATTTCTCTACTCCTAAGTGATCCTACTTTAGGAATCAGAGGAGTGGAAAAAAATGTGGTTCAAAAAGTCCAAGGGGCCCTTTCAAGACACATGTGGTGAATTACTCCCCTTGGGGCAGAGGAGGAGTTCAAGAGGAAGATGCCCTCCCCATGGCAGAGGAGTTCCACGAAATCAGGGCTCCAGAGATTCCTTTTCCAGGCAGCACTAACTGCACTCCTGAATGGAGGCCCGATTGCTTACCTCTGGAAGCAATTGGGGGAAAATTTGTACTGCATCACTCAGCCTGGCTGCTGATGATTCAGATAATTGGGTGCAGAGAATTATCACCAAAGGTTACCAAATTCCCTTTACTCTCTTTCCAAAGATCCCAAGAAGAGTCCCCAATGTTCCACCCAGTCAGAGGGACCAAGCAGCCATAGAAGTTCAGAAGCTGTTAGAAAAGCGTCATCCGAGAAGTCCCACCAGCCCAGTGAGGATCTGGATTTTACTCAAGATTATTTTTAGTGCCAAAAAAGACAGGGGACTGGAGACCAATTTTACATCTCAGCCATCTGAACAATTTAGTTCAGCAAACAAAATTCTTGATGGTCACGATCCAGTCTAAGCTTCCCCTTCTAGAGAACGATTGGATGTGATCTACAGGCCTTCAGGACAAGTATTATCACATAAAGATGGACAAACACTCCAGAAGGCTCATCCGCTTGTTGCTAGGAGCCAGTCATTTCCAATTTAGAGTGCTGCCCTTTCATCTCACCACAGCCCCCAGAGTGTGGTCAACAATTGCATGGCAGTAGTAACAGCTCACTGTAGGCTACATAGATTCCAAGTATTGCCATACCTAGACGACTGGCTCCTCACCGCCCCAGTCAGGCATCTACTGCTTCAAACCACAGACTTCATATTGAACATCTTTCAGGCATTAGAATTATGATCAACAGAGAGAAATCAACTCCAACACACGACCTAGAATTTATAGGAGCACTCCTGAATAGGATTTCTTGTGTAGCATCTCTCCGCAGACTACAAAACTTAAGGTCGCAAGTGCCACTAATCATATCCAGAAGGAAGGTTCCTGCTTTTCTTGTTCTGCAAGCTCTGGGTTCTATGGCAGCCACCATAACTTTAGTGTCCCTCGCAAGGTATCACATGAGGCAGCTTCAGTGGCTCTTAGCTGCGCAATGGTCAATACTGATGCAGCCAATGTCTTATCAGATATTAATAACAAATCACTGCAAGAAGGATTTATCCTGGTAGATGAAGTCAGAGGATAATCTATGGGGGCTGCACGTTCGCTTCTTCTCTGCCCACTGCTGTAGTGACCACCTTATTGGCCCAATCAAGTCTGGTTCCACTTCCTTTGGCCTCACCTGATTTGCTGTCCATGGATTATGGACCCAGATCAAGACCTGTGGCCTTACCTGGAGGCACTGGTGCATCCCAACCTTCACAATCTCAAGCTGACAGCTTGGTATCTCCAACTCCAATTCCATTAATTACCATGCAGAGGAAATTACCTTCCCAGTACAAAAAATCCTTCTGGCTTCTCATAAACTGTCCACCAGGAAATTCTACCTTAGCAAATTCAAGACATTTTCAATCTGGGCTTGTACGAATAGTTTAGATCCCTTTTCAGTCTCGGATGACAAGGTGTTGGGGAATTTCTGGCTTCCCTTTTTGAACTGGGAGCTTCTGCTTCCACCATCAAAGTCCAATTAGCAGCCATTTCCACTTTCCACAGTGGGTTTGATGATCATCCCCTTTTTTCCCATTGAGCATGTAAAACCTTTCTTAAAGGCGCTTTACGTCTAAAGCCCACATTTAAGGATCCTACAGCTCCATGGGATTTGACCTTAGTATTGCAATTCTTAGTCCTTCAGCCATTTGAGCCAGCATCTACTTGCGATCTTAGGTTCCTGTCATGGAAAACTTTTTCTGGTGGCCATTATTTGTGCCAGGAGAGTTTCTGAATTGCAGGCCTTGTGTGTGAAACATCATTATGTGATTTTTCATAAGGATAGGGTTTTGTTAAGAACCAATCCTTCTTTTCTACTAAAGTAGTTTCAGAATCTAATATTAACCAGACTATAGATTTGCCAGTCTTCTTTCCAAATGTTCAAATAAAGGTGAATATTGCTTACATTTGTTAGACGTTCACAGACAGTTATGTTTCTATCTGGACAGAACCAAATCATCTAGAAAATCAGATAAATTGTGTGTCCTTTTCAGGTTCAACTTTGGGTAAACTAATCTCGAAAGTTACCTTATCAAAATGGTTTAGGGATTGTGTTACTTTCATTTACAGTCATCATAACCTCACATTGCCTGTGCCAGTTAAAGCGCATTCCACCAGATCTGTATCCAATTCAGCTGTTTTCCATTGTAAGACTTCCACGGAAGAAATTTGTTCAGCTGCAGCATGGACCACTCCCCATACCTTTATCACTCATTACAAATTGGATATGGCCTCCAGGGGAAGAGCATCTTTTGGTTCTGTGGTAATCAGGAATATCCTTCCCTTTGGGCCATCCAGAATTTGCAGTAACTGGGGACTCTGTCCCATTCGTCAAGAATGAGTAAAGATTGACAACATCAGATAAAGAAGTTATGTTCTTATCATAACATTGCATCTGTGTTGTCAATCTTCAGTCATTCGTGGCATCCCACCCTCCAGCCCCCCCCCCCCAAGGACTTTTGGAGGTTTGGGCCATTGTTTTGGGAGGAGGTGAGGTTTCAACTTAGAACTTCTGTTATCCTTCTATACTTAGCTGCAAACTTGATCTGAGGTGTTGGAGAGGGGCATTATGGGTAGAGTCTTGGCTCGAGAGGTTTTTTTTTTTTTGACTGGCACAGGAGTTATATAACGGCCGAGTTGGTTCCGAGTATCGGAACAGAGTCATTCATCAAAAATGAATGAATATCGACAATACAGATAGAACATTATGCTAAGGACATAACTTATTTTTTCCTAAGGCCAGAAAGTTGCTATTCCCCACCAGCTGTACATGACAGTCCTTTTGACTGTGTATTTCCAACTTTTGGCTTGCACACATTAATGTTGGCAGGGTGATCTCTAGTGCAGTTGCCTATTCTTATTTCCATTTGAACCCATGTCATATTTTAAAGGCTTTGCTTCATTGAAAATACTTTGAGTCTCATCTCCTTTTAAATTAGAGCAAATGTACAGTATTGTGTACATTTTCAAATGTACAGTATTGTGTACATTTTCAGCAAATGAAGTTTATCCCGCCAGATAAGGAGCAGTTGCCCCAAATCGACAGCTGCACTCACAAGGATTACTTAATCTAGAAGTAATGTCAGTGCTAAAGTGCAAGTTAATGTCTGTGTTCCTACTTACAATGATTCTGTTTTTTTTGTTTCTCTTCCTTAACCAGATTTGAAGAAAACATTTTGCATGCTTATAGAATTTATTAACTTGTAGCTCTAGGAAAAGTACACTGGCTCCATTTAAATAAATTCATCTAATATAACAATGCACAATTTAGTTTAAGTATTAAAGGTGCTGGATAGGCAACTGCTTGTATAACTTAATCACTTTCCACAGTTTCAAACCTTGATTCACTGAACTGTTTAACATTGTACCTTAATTACACTGTACTACTACATTTTTCCTCAGTAAAGTGTGCTCAGAGCTGTCAGGATTAATTGCTTGGACGTGTAGACAGGACTGTCCGTGTAAAATCAGTCTGCCGTGAGGGAAAAAGCTAGTAACTTTGCAGCTCCATGAAATATTGTCTTTGCAAATTTAATTCTTACACACAGCTACTAACTTTGTAAATGCAAGAAAATTAACATTTCCAGTACATTTCACCCTTTTTGTCTTATCTTTAAGCCTTTTTGCTAAAATAATGTCTGCAGCTTTCACCAAGGATTTTAAACTAGACAGTCATCTCATATAAAACCGAGAATTCTTAATTCTACATATAAAATTTACTATTTTACACCCAGCCCAAGATCACAAAATTATATTAAATTTTACCTTACTTCTGTTTAGCCTTACCTTATTACTGTTATGCCTTTCTTACAAGCATGAAAGGTACTTGCTTGACTTAATATGTATAACGTACAAGGCAGTCCGCAATAAGACTCCCCCTGCTTCAGGTTTAAAATACCCGTGACTTCACGTTGTACAAAACTGATTTGCGCTGTATCATTAAATGTTTGTATACAAATGTTAAGAACAAAAACTGTTTTACTTAGATTTTGTCCAGAGTTACCCTAAGCATTATTGACATAAAGTGGTATATATGCTTTACACTTCATCCACCAGCTTAACATAAGTCAGTGAAGTTCCAGATTTTCTCATCCACTTTTTCTTGCAAAGCCATATTACATATGTCCATTCCTCTATCTAGACGTATTGATTCTTTGTAGTATTTCCTTTATTTGTTAATTTTAGTGTTGCTTGTATTCTTCCTCATAATTTGCATTTCCTAAAATCAATTTTTGGTACACATCCAAGGTACTCCTGATTCTAGTTAGTTGCTGTACTTTTTCTGTCCCTCAAACATTTTCCTTTAGTCAAATGAAAAGGGTTTCACTGGCACACTCTGTATGGGCTTTGTTATTGCTAGAATAAGAAGCAGAATCCCCTTCTGCTTGTTGGCTTATTCTTTGTTGGATTAACTTTTATTTCTTCCTTAGCTTGTTTTGCGTCAAAAAATGTGTTTGATCCTTCAGGAAAAAACACTTCACAACAGCTGGATTCACCAGTTTGAATTTACACCTGCCTCTTAACACTCCACAATTGCTGAGATACACTTGCTTCTCATCTGGTTGGTGTACATTGAATCATTTTCTACAAACATTCTACTGTCCCAGTTTTCCCCTTCTGCCAGAGTTGTGTCAGGGTTAGCTGCTAGTATGATTTCATATTTTCTTCTATTATAGGCTTTAGCTGCTTGCTAATGGGCATATTTAGAGCATACACACAATGTGCCCTCTTAATTAACAAATCCTGCTCAGGAACACCAGTAAATTATTTGTACTTGTATAAAATGTATGCAGTTTTTTCCTTCTAATTTCTGATGTACAGAAGAACATTTCATGTTTTCTATCTTCTAACTTTACTGTTTTTGAAACACCTTTTATTGAAAATCCTTGTGCTCAGCCAGCCTTTTCTTCATTTCATCCTCTGATTTGTTACAGTTTTATCAGTTCATCTGAAAAGATAGTTAAAGTTTCTATTTTCTAGCCTTTTGTTATTTGACTGGATATAATCCTTCAGTACTTCATCCCTCAAAACTAATGTAAGCTGTCATATGGAAGGACCCATGAAGTTAGAATTGTGGAGTCCACCTCTACAAACAGGCCTTTTGCAGGTGGAGTCCCTCAGGGATCAGTCCTTGGATTGCTCCTTTTTGGCATTTACTTCTCAGAAGTCAAGGCCAATGTCAGTGGCCTCTGGCTAAATAAATTTGCAGATGATTGCAAATTAGGAGCTGTCATTGAATCTCACACTGACACACATGTTCTCCAGGAGGGCCTGACACAGGCAAACAACTGGGTCAGAGTAATGGACTAAAACTAAATGCCATGAAGTGCATAATAGTATCCTTTGGGAAGTCATCCATCCCTGGTCACTATCATTGACAACGCACCCCTTAAAGTTGATGCAGTAGTCAGGGACTTGGGGACACACACAGATAGTAATCCAGCCTTTGAGCATCACATGTGCACAGTGGTGAGGAAATCATTCTATACTGTGCAACTTATAAGCAAAGGTATGGCATCTAAGTCCAAGGAAGTCATTGTTCCACTGTATTCGGCATTCATCAGACCTTTCATTGAGTACAGTACCCCCTTTGGTATGTACCTAACTAGGCATATCCAACAACTGGAACGTCCACGTACATTCCTCACTAAAAGAATATGTCATAAGTAATATGTCCTCTTTAGACCGCCTCAAGGCCCTATCCTTCTATTCTGTCTTCTACAGGCTTTTGAGGGGAGATCTATTCCTGGCAAACAGGGCACTGTCAGACCCCACTCTGATAGACCTCCTGCATATCCACAAAATAAACAGCACCAGAATTACCCATTCTAAAGACTTAAATCTTGCCTGTGATATAAAGAAGACCTGCTGGGGAGATAGGTATGTAGCCCAGAGACTACCCCAGCTGTGGCACAGGCTCCACATCCATTTGAAGCAGTGTTCATCCGTAAGCCAGTTCAAATGCAAACTGGACAGTTTGATGGGAAACCAGAAATTCATCCCTGGTTTGGCACCCATGTCTCTGATGCAAAGAGGTAACCTGTAAATGGTTCATCTCCCAGGCCCATGCTTACGCGTATGAAGGGTGTCAGAACTCGTCAGAGATTTGGGGTGCATGGCTAGGCTTAAAAACGCCCTTGTGGTCATTAGCCTAGTAAACACCTATGAACCACGTACCAAAACTGAAAGTTGATTTTTGCTGAACATATACAAGATTCTTCCAGCCTAAATTACTGTCTGCTTTTCTGGTTGATTTTTTCCTCATGCTCTCCAAAATTCTCTGCTGGTATCCACGTAGTTTAATTACTAGCCAGTAACAGAATTTTACCCAAACTGACAGTTCCACTGGCCCGTTTTTTCATAGTCTGTTTTCACCCTGGGAGAATTCAGATCAACCTGTTCAGTGTGCAGCCATCGTGAAAGTCCCCCTTCTGCAGTTGTCTAAGTGCAAACATAAAACCTGTATTATGTTCATATGCTGGCTAATAATGGTGTTTACTGACCTGAAGTAACTTTTAAAGCCATTTAGAAATGTTTAAATTTTTACGTTTGTGTTCTTTTCTTCACGTAATTCTGCTTTATAACTTCCCTTATAGTTACTGAAGACAGAAGAGGAGACAAGTTGCAAACCTGTTAAAAAAGCTTGCACTCAAATTGTGGATAATCTGGTTGAGCACATTCTTAAGTATGAAGAATCGTTAGCAGGTATTTGAAATTTATGTTTTAAAGTTGTGTTTGAGACATTTTGCATGTCTTAGTTTGAATGTACTTACACTTGGTGGAAGGTGTAGCATTATTGCAACCCCCCCCCACACACACACACACACACAAAAAAAACATTTACCTACACATGAAGTATCTGTCCATCGTCAGGATGAATGTTGGAGCGTAGAGTTGTAGGCTTAGCTTTCAAGAGGCAGTGTAGTAGTTTCCCACTTCTCATGATCTTCCACAACTTTAAAATGTTCATCTTAAAGTGTGAATTCAGGCTTGTTTTTCTTTCACCTTATTTTTAGGTAGAATTTTTTTTAATATTCATTTTTGTAATAAATTAGTGTTCCTTCAATTTTTTTTATTTTAGCATTGTGATTGCAAACACATTATATTGTCAAGTGAAACTCTTACCTCAAGTGCCCTGCACCTTGTTGAGTGCTTATCTTAGAGATTCTCCACAGATCTGAGATTTATGACCCCTTTACATATCAAAGGTGGTATGTGACACATTAAATTTAACATTGTTAAAAATGCTGAGTCATTTTGGAAGATGGCCCTACCAGTACTGCCAGCTTTTGAGAGCTGAGCTGTCATTTTGGGTAATGGTCAGCTAAGATGCTCAGTTGATACTGCAGGTGTCCTAATTGTTATAGGCCTAATGGATATATATTTTTGACAAAATCTTCTGCCTGAAAATGCTTCATTAAAAGCCCATAATTAGTGTTAGGTCCTGTGATCACTTTGTGAGTTTTTTTATGAATTTGATGGCTTTGTTCTGTTAGGATTACTTGAAACTGAAGCATTTATGTTTGGAAGATACTGTACATTAAAAGATCAGCAAACCGCTTTTTTAACAAATTAGCATAGCAGTGTGCATAAGAGAAGAGCAGAAAGAGCATCTAAATTACTGAATAGTAGGTTTAGTTTGCCACAGCATCTTCAAAATCAGTGTAACCCCCTCCCCAGTGGACAATCTAAGTAACAGAACTCTTGCCTGTCAGCATTATGGTAACATCCATTGTAGACATATTGTGATCATCTTCCTTATCATGGGAGGTTACTAGGCTAATGGCATTGGGACCCTTACAAGCCTAGCCAAGAGTTTTTCCCCAAAAAGAAACCTCAGTCAGCCCCTGTCACTCCTATCAATGAGGGACATGGGTAAAACCCCTGGGACAAGTATGTGGTTTCCCGTCCACTCATCAAGGTTGCACTTGAAAAGGGTCAGCGAGGTACTCTGTTTGACATGTATGGGAAGTCTATTCCAGAGACTGGGTAGCCTCTGGGAGATAAACATGTCTCTCCAGCAGGTTTTGTTGCTGTTGCATTTTAGATTCAGGCCTTTTGAGCAGTAATGCGCGAGGAGTTGGACTTACAGATATGAAGCATCTGTAGTAGGGCAGTGTCCGAGATCACCTTGTAGGCGAGACGCAAATCACCTCTGAGCAATCTGTATGATACCGAGTAGAGTGATAGTGATTTGAGCTTGTCTGCATAGGACAGGTGTTGGAGGTCTTGGATTCTCTTTGTGAGGTATTTCTGTGGCCTTTCCAGTTGGTGCAGATGTTTGGAGAGGTACATACCAAACGGGGCATTCTACTCCATTATTAGTCTAATGAGGGAGGAGTATAGAGATGTAATAACCTCTCTCTTTCTGGGTGCAATCCCTTTACTTGTGAGATGAGCCAAGTAAAAGGCTTTTCTGACCACTGCCGCTACATGATGGTCGAATGTGAGGTTAATCAACCTGAGTACCCAGGTCTCTCACCACAGGTTGTGTGCTTAGGGGGTTACTTTCATGTATTGATCAGTAGGGGCCATGTTTTTGCCGAATGGTATGATGATAAATTTTTTGTGTTTAGCTTTTGGCCATGACTTTGGTGCCAGTCATTAGTTACTGTGCGACCCTCTTACAGTATGTTAACATCATTTGGGAGTCAGTGATAGCACCCAGCTTAACAGTCGTCTGCAGACTTGGTCAGCCACAGGCCTTTTGTATTTGCCTGGATCTCTGTGAAGTAGATCCCAAACAGTAGGGGGTCCCAGGACAAATATCTGGGGAACTCTGCTAGTGCCATCGGAGGTGGAGGTGCCTATTTTGACCTTGAGGGTCCTGTTGGTGAGCCATTTCGCCACCCAACTGATGAGCTAAAGTTGTGTTAGCTTTTCGATGATGCCCGAGTGGGGGATTGTGTCAAAGGCCTTGGCCAAGTCAAGTAAGCTGTATGTACTGACTTCCCCTCATTCTGTGCCTTGGTGACAGTTTCAAAGAAGTCAGCCATGTTCAACAGGCAAGATCTGCCCTTGATGAATCCGAACTGGGTGGGGTCAAGTACTTGGAGATTGCCAATGTTTATGAGACCCATAATAATATGCTCTATGCCTTTACAGATCAGACTTGTCAAGCTAATGGGGCCGATAGTTTCCAGCATCAGTAATGGCACCAACTTTGTGCAAGGGGGATGACAAAGGCAGTTCTCCACTCTACTGGAATGAAGCCTGTACTTAGGCTGTGGTTGAATAGGGTGCTCAATGGCAAAGCCAGTTCTTGCTGGAGATGGTGCTGAATACAGTCTGGGATACTATCATGCATACCTCTCAACTGTACAGATTTTCACCTCATATTTTGGTCTGTTCCTCATAAAAACTGTTTTTTTTTTTGACAAATCTCTGTGATGATCCAGAGATTAAAGTCACTAAATAATGACATGCATTTGAGTTTGACTTCATAGCCTTCAGAAAATGCATGCTAACACAAATCCTGTTATTCTAACAATTTTGTAAGTTTAGCACAATATTTAAAATGTGTCCCTATTTTTGCCCCCACCCCCCACCCCAATTCATGTCAGGTTTTGTCCAGATTTCTTGCATTGAGGTATGCAATCAGGTCCCATGGAAGCTGTGTACTTTTCCTTGGATAGGGCCTTTAACACTTGATCCGTGGAGATGTGAGGCACAGGACAAGTATCAGGGATGTCAAAAGGGCCTTGGGGGGAGACGGGGGTGAAGTTTACGCTGAACCTATCTGCTAGCATGTTGGCTTGGTCAACAGGATCAGTGTAAGTGATGCTATTAAGTACCAATTTCGGAACAAACCTGGGCTTTTGCCATGAAGAGGTTCCTGATATAACTGAAGAAGAATTTGTAGTTTCCCTTTGTTTTGGATGCTAATTTTGATTCGTAATTGGCTTTCGATGTTTCCACAAGTGATCTAATTTGCTTGTTGAGGCTAAGGAGAGGGTTTTTCTTAACTCTTAGTTTGTAAATGAGCTAGAAACTGTAAATTCTGAGTATGAAAATTGCATTATTTATTCAGCACTGCTGCTGATACTGAAAGTGAACACTATGTTAAGCCTTTCTCATCATGCCTGTGCATTATTGGGTTTGTATATGTAAAAGAGTACAGCTGGGGGGGGGGGGTGAGCAGTACTAGGATGCACTCGGATTTCTGTCACTGCTTCAGGCACCTAGTTGTTCATCCGTAACATGCGGAAACCTGGACATCAACTGTCTTCCTTTCCCCAAACCTAGTGGTAAAGATTCTGTTTTGTCCTTTTTTGTCAGTCCTGGAAAGAGGTTTCTGAGGAATTAAAATCTTTTATATCTGAGACAGTTAAGGATAATGAAATCTGTTCTCTCTACAGCTTGCATGCATTAACATGACCAGTTCTTATGTGTCTGATAGATATGCCTCCATAGGCATGCTGGCTAATTCTCTCAAGATGCTGATCCTAATGGCTTATCAGCTTCAGTGTTGACCCATAGTCCATGATTTTAAGAATGAGGGGGTTAGTGGGTAGTTCTTAGAGTTTGCTGTGGTTTGGAGCACCATCGTTAAAGACATGGGTCATTGATGTCATCAGAGGAGCTAATGTCTTAGAGACCCCCCCCCCCCCAAAAAAAAGAGGAATTCTACTTCAGGGATATTGTAGTTAGTTGCTTAGATCACCCAAGCTGTTTCCATTGTTGCTGGAGCATACTAGCTGAAGTCCTCATTGTTTGTGCCAGTTTTAGACACACCAGGTAAGCCAATGCTAGTGGCATAGAGGGATAAAGCCCTGACTACAGCCCAGGTGACCAAGATTCGACTGGCTGCTCAGGTGTTTGACAGTGCTGGCAGAAAGGATGGTGGTGGGAACAGGTGGAAGTGGCCGCACAGTCTGACATTCTTTCTTGGAGAAGAAGAGAGTTGTGTAGAGGGGCAGCCTAGGAGTGGCGTTAGACCACCATTGGATGGTAGCCTTCAGAAAAAAAATGTGCGTAATTGGGCACTCAGTAGGCGAAGGCATTGCACACCACCACAGTGAAGCTGTTCACTCATTCCCCAAAGAGATTGGGTTAGGTCATATGCAATGCTTTCATTTCTCCTGCACAAAGCTGGGTCTTTCAGTTCAGGAGCATGGCTGTACCCTAAAGCTGGTCATTGCTTTCCCTTATATTAACTGATTTCTTGTACTGCCCCCGTTCTTGTGCTGCATCAAGAAGCTATTGTAACTGGTTTCACCAGATAGTGTACTAATGATCAACAGTGAATGTGACCACTTATTCAGAAGTAATGATTCAATATGCATGTCTTTAGGTTCACTGCTACCATGTCATCCATAATGATTGTAGAATTACCTTCAGGCGTCTGTTGTCTGGCCTAACTTCAAAAGTTTTGGATGCTCTCCGACTATAGCTAATCTCATCCCTTGTGCCAAGAATGCCAGTAAGACATTTGACAGATGAGGGAGAACAGCCTGTGCTGTTTTCTTTGTCTGCACAGCAGGAAAACAGCACAGCAGCCTGTGCTGTTTTCTTGCTGTGCAGAGTGGTTAGTAGTCTGTTCATTGGTTTCATACAGGCAACTTCTAGAGTACTGTTGTCTAAGTAGTTTACTGAATCATGTTTTCATTGTAATTTTGCAGATCTTTTGTAAGCTCAATGACTTTTCCCCAGAAAGTCACCCAGCTACTTCATCATGTTTATTATCTGTTTGAGAGCCATTGGGTATCATCTTATGAGCACTGTGGAAGAAAATCTTAGTGTGTGGAGCCTGCAGCCTCCACATCCTTTATCAGACCTTAAAACGTTCCTGACATTTGGCCAGGGGATGTCATTCTCCTTTCTTGATGGAGAGCCTTCCACCAGTTCTGGCTGGTACAAAACAAAGTGCCAATTATTATGGTGTTTCATTTATTTTACTGGATTGATTTACCTCCTACCTTTTCTAGACATACATGGGGGAGTGGTTTTGGGTCTTATTTCACTAATGATGTTCTTCGTGTTTCACTGTTGCAGTCATTACATTTGGGTTATCTGCCTGCAGGTAGCCCTCAGCCAGCCTGAATACCAGAGTCTTGGATTCCTGCATCGGATGCTGTCTCTTCTTCCATGACGTCAGGTCATCAGGGGTATAAAACATGCAGCCTTCGCCATTACATCAGTCTTTCTTGCTGTGCAGTGCCTGAAGTAGAAGCAGTTCGCAAGTGTTGGTCGGCAGACTCCTGAAATTTTTGTTTTCAAGTTTCAGAACCGAAGTCTTCGAAAAAAGCTAAGTACCCCGTTGGGGATCCTTTTACTTGCTCTTAACTAATGTCTGTAAAAGTTAACAATTGTCTTACCTGTGGAAAGCAAATACCTCGTAAAGATTTTCATTCATACTGCATTCCTTGCTTAGGCCCAGACCACGAATGTCCCTCACTGTCAGTTTTGTGCCTTATTCAACCCCCAAACTATTCGTCATTGGTCTATTTTCGCAGCAAATTATTTTGGCACTTAGTTTATCTGTCCAGAAATGGCTTCAGTAAGCCATCCGACTACCTATATTCCGAAAAAAACATAAGGGTAAAGACAGAGAGAGACCGCATAGGTCCAAAACTGCCAAAGACGCTTCCGTTAAGCTAGTCGCCAGTTTGCCAGTACTCCTTAAGGTGCTTTCGCAGCCTGATACCTGCTACTTCAGATTCGCAGGCCTCTACTGAGACCCATTCAGAGTCCGGTATGCTGCGAGATGCTTCTTCGGCTATGGAACCTGCTGATGTCTCTACCTTGGATGGGTCCGGAGCCACTGTGCAGGCACCAGCTTCTGAGGGTGTATTCAGTCCTACAGATTTGCATTTTAAACCAACGTCGTGTTCTTCATCAAGGCCTAAAACTCGACCCACGCCTAGAAAACCAACGTCCAAACTGCATGGTCAGGCCCATATGCCGAAGAAAACAATACTTAGAATGACTGAAGACCGCATTACTTTAATTACGGGAAGCCAGCCTTCCTCCTCTAAGAGACCTAGAACTGATTTTCCTTCTGATCAGGATTCTGAAATTTCTGTTTCTTCTGATGACCAGGGTTTGCCCTTATCTACCTATGAGGGTTCTGATGCAGAGGATTCCATTCCCTCTGCTTCCTCTCCAGAAGATTTTTCTTTTGGTGAGACCTTGCACACTCTTAGAGAGCATTTCCGCTGGGAAAGCCAAGATTACTCGGACTCCAAAAAGAGGCTTAAGGAATTCTTACTCCTCCCTCAACACAGGCCTTTAGCCATCGCTCCTGTTCTGGACATTGTAGATGATGCCTTCCTGGAATCTAGCCTGGCCCCAGACACTTTACTTCCATCTCCCAGAAAACCTGACCGGTATTAGAGAGTACCTGACTCTCACAAGTTCCTCTTCTAGAATCTTACTGCGGATCCAGAGACCATTTCCCAAGGACCAAAGGGCATTAAGGCTACTGCTGCCAAAAACCCTACCCCCTCTGATAGAGATTCCAGGGCCTTGGACAGATGGCATAAGAAGGTATACACTTCTGCTACTTTAGCCATTAGGGCCTTAAATTGCCAGTTTCATATGTTGAAGTATCAGCAGCATTTTATGGGACTGCTTAAACAGAAAATGATGATGATTCCTGATTGTGCTGAATATAAAGAATTACAGGATTTAATGCATTCTGCTGAACAAGTTGGTAAACATACTTTGCAATGTGGTTTTGACTCTTTAGAAGCATCTTGCAGGGCTGCTGTCACTGGGTTTGTACTTAGAAGGCATGCTTGGCTTAAGGAGCAAAACTTGCCAGATCATGTTGAAGCTAAATTATTGGATGTTCCCTTAAACCAAGACCGCCTGTTTGGCAACAAAGCAGAAGTACTACTTAAAAAGATGGAGGAAAAAGCTAAATCTATACAAACTGTTAAAGATTTCCTGCAAGTACAGCCTCCCAGATTTGATAGGCATTGGCCTTCTAAGAATTGGTCCTTTCCAGTCTGTTCCAGGCCTTTTCAGTCCAAACCCAGGAACAGCAGACCACTTAGGTTACAGTCTCAGGCTACACACAGGCCTAAGCAGTGGGCCCTCCCGCTTCCAAAGCTGGAAGTAGTAAGACACCCCTATGGAAAAATGTCACAATGACTTAACCTTAACCCTTCCAAGCCCTGCTCAGCTGCCTGCTCCCTTAGGAGGAAAGCTCGCCCTGCATGCAAAAAACTGTAACTCCTTACCCAGGACAAATGGGTTTAAAATATAGTTTTACAAGGATACAGATTCCATTTCCATACCTTACCAACTCCAAACAGTTGGCCAGACGTACCCCCAAATCAGTGGGCAGAGGTTCAACTTATCTACTGCACCCAGGGTATTTACAAAGTGTCTAGCTCCAGCCATTGCATTTTGCAGGCAGAGAAATATTCAAATATACCCATACCTGGACGATTGTCTGATTCGGGCAGCAAGCCAGGACATGCTATTAAAACATCTGGTGTTTGCAAAGAAAGTTTTAACCTCGCTGGAGTACACCATAAATGAAAAGAAATCTCATCTAGTACCCAGCCAACAGATTGTATTCCTGGGAGCAAGCTTGAACACAACTTCCCAGATGGCTTACCAAACACCAGAGAAACAAGTTTGACAGCCTACTTCAAACTACTGGCCACAAAAACCCAGTTATCTGCTAGGAAAATTTTGCAAGCCCTGGGGTTCATGGCCTCTTGCATTCTACTAATTCCATATGCAAGACTGCATACGAGGAAACTACATTGGTATCTAAAAAGCCTATAGAGTCAACATTCTCAGGACCTGGAATCCATGATTCCTATCATTCCTTGTATAAAGACAGAGTTCTTTTGATGGGCAGAGGCCTGCCACCTCAACAAGGGGCTCCCTTTCAGTCTACCCCCTGCCGCCGAAACCCTGACTACAGACGCATCAGACTGTGCATGAGGGGCTCACTTGGCAGAGAAGTGCATTCAGGGCAAATGGAACCAAAGTCAGATGCACCTGCATATCAACCAAAAAGGATGTTAGCTGTACAGAATTCCCTGACCGTCTTCACAGTTCACATCCTTCCAGGACAATTATTGGTAAAGACAGACAACACCACAGTTATGTGGTACATAAACAAGCAGGGGGGGAACCCACTTGTACACTCTCTGCAGACTAGCTATGGCTCTGTGGAACACATCCTTGAGCTACCAAGTGTACCTACAAGCTCAATTTCTGCCAGGCGAGCTAAATTCACTGGCAGACGACTTAAGCAGAAATCTCATGGATCCACATGAATGGTAACTGAAACCAAAAATGTTCAACCTCTTGAGCAACAAATGGGGAACTCCAGAGATAGACCTGATGTTCATCGTGCATACAGCTGCAGTCATAACAGATGGGTTCTCCTGCCGTCAGGCGGGTCCTTGGTTGGCCGAATTCCAAAGTCTAGGTCCGGCGACGGTTGTCGTCGCTTCTTCTCTGACGTCAGTGCAACAGGGGTATAAAAGAACCAGCCGACACCATTTTCTTCAGTCTTTCTTGTTGCGCGGTGCCCGAAGCAGAAGCAGTTCGCAAGTGCCTGTCAGCCAGCTCCTGAAATTACGAAAATTTTGCAACCGAAGTCTTCTTGAAAGCTAAGTACTCCGTTGGGGAAACTTTTCTTGCCTCAGACCGATGTCAGACAAAGTTAATAATTGTATTTCATGTGGGAAGCAAATACCGCATAAGGATTTTCATTTCCTCTGCATTCCTTGCTTAGGCCCAGACCACGACGTCTCGGTCTGTCGTTTTTGCGCTACATTCAACAAATGCACCATTAAGCGTCGGGCGGAGTTTGCCCAGCACTATTTTGGCAGAAAATTTAACTATATTATGTCGTCGGATACTCCGACTCCAGTTTTGTCTAAAAAACGCAAAGATAAGGACCGACACACGAGGTCCGTGGCCTCTACCGACACCACGCCAAAGCCCACTACAGGTGGTCCGGTTCTCAGCGAGGTGCCTACGCAGCCCCTGCCTACCAGCGACACTTCATTGGCGGTGTCTTCTGTGCCCGAGGTCGCAGGCTCCTCTGCCCACACCCCGACTACAGATACCGAAGCCACTCTTGGTGGTGAAACTCAAAATGTAGACAGGTCTGCCTCCTCTCAGGGTGTCTTCAGACCTTCCTCTTCTTTTTCCATCAAGGCTTTCACTAAGTCTAAAGCAGCCATGCATTGTAAGAGACCAGCTACACAGGGCCCTTCTCCAGGCCCCATGCCTAAAAAACAGATGCTTAAATTGGCTGAGGATTTAATTACTCTTATCAGGGGTTCTCACCCCCCCCCCCCCAGACAAAAGGCCCAGAATGGAGGAAGAATCCCCCTCCTCTGACCAGGCCTCCATTATTTCAGAGCACTCGGATGAACAGGAACATTCTTACTCCCCTTTTGAAGATTCTGATGCAGAGGAGTCCTTTCCCTCTGTCTCCCCTCCAGAGGATTACTCATTTGGGGAAACCTTGCATACCTTAAGGGAGCACTTCCACTGGAAAGGCCAAGAGTATTCAGATTCCAAGAAAAGGCTTAGGGATTTTCTCTTGCTACCTCAGCACAGGCCTCTGGCTATACCTCCTGTCTTAGACATACTAGATGATGTGTATTCGGAGGCCTGCCTTTACCCGGATTCTTTACCTCCAGCCCCAGTCAAACCTGACAGGTACTACCGGGTTCCTGACTCAAACCAATTTCTATACAAAAGCCATGCGGCTGACCCAGAAACTATCTCACAGGGCCCCAAGGGAATTAAGGCCTCCACTGCTAAAAATCCTTTACCTTCCGAGAGAGGTTCCAGATCTTTAGAAAGGTAGGGGAAAAAAGGTATACACCTCGGCCACCTTAACCATGAGGGCATTAAACTGCCAGTTCCATATGTTGAAGTACCAACAGTTTCTGTTATCACAGTTGAGAAGCAAAATGTCACAACCTGAACAACCAGACTTGAAGGAGTTGCAGGATTTGATGCATAGTGCAGAACAAGTGGGTAAACATCCTTGCAATGTGGTTTTGATGCTCTAGAGGCCTCATGTAGAGCTGCTGTTACAGGATCAGTCATACGTAGACATGCCTGGCTCAAGGAGCAAACCTTACCAGATCTTGTCAAAGCTAAATTACTAGATGCCCCTCTGCAAAAGGATATATTATTTGGTGTTAAAGCTGAGAAGGTATTAAAGAAAATGGAGGAAAAGGCTAAATCAATACAAACAGTGAAAGATTTTCTACAGGTACAACCTCCGCGTTTCAGTAGAAATTGGCCCTCCAGAAATTGGTCCTTTCCAGCCACGGACAGACCCCAAAGAGGTAGATACAGACGCCCGAGGGGCAGAGGGTAATCTCAAGGATCGTTTAGAGCCAGACAATGGCAAGCTCCTACACAAAGAGGTGGTGAGGATAGTTCGCAGCCATTCAGAAAGCAAGCCCAATGACTTCCCCTTTGCATGCCAAGCAAGGCTCAAATGGCAGCACCCTTAGGTGGAAAACTGGCATTATTTTCGAAAAATTGGCATATTGTCACAAAAGACAAATGGATCCTGGACATTATAAACAGAGGCTACAGATTCCATTTTCACACCCTTCCAAAAATGAGAGGCCTGCCAAACCTGCCACACAATCAAAGGGCAGAGGCACAAAGACAAATTTCAGATCTCATGGACATGAAAGCTATTCAAGAGGTACCTACTCAAGAACAAGGTCAAGGTTTTTATTCCAGACTATTCCTGGTACCAAGGAAGGGAAAAGATTGGAGACCTATTTTGGACCTATCCATCCTAAACACATTTTTACTCGTACCAAAATTCAAGATGCTCACATTACAGCAGCTTCTTCCCATGCTGGGCAAGGAGTCTTGGCTGGTAACATTGGACCTCAAGGAGGCATACCTGCATGTCCCAATCAGACAAAATTGCAGAAGATACCTCAGATGTCTTGCAGGTTCAACCCATTATCAATTCTCTGCATTGCCCTTTGGCTTATCTACTGCGCCCACAGTATTCACGAAATGCCTGGCATCAGTAATTGCCTACTGCAGACTTCAAGGGATGCAAATCTACCCATATTTGGACGACTGCCTGATCCAAGCGGACAGCAAGCACATACTTCTGAAACATCTGGCTTTTGTAATAATGTTGTTGAATTCTCTGGGATACACAGTCAACAAAAAGAAATAAAGGCTAATACCCTCTCAGAAAATAATTTTCCTGGGTGCCAACTTGGACACAAACACCCAGATGGCCTACCTCACGCCAGAGAAACAGGGGCAACTAACTCAATACTTCAGAAAACTAGCAAATTTCGCCAGGCTGAATGCAAGGAAAATCCTGCAGGCTCCTGGGATTCATGGCATCTTGCATCCTACTAATCCCATGTGCAAAGCTGCATACGAGGAAACTTCAATGGTACCTGAAAAACCTATGGTCTCAACACAGCCACAGTTTGGAAACAATATTACCACTAATTCCATGTCTTCAAAAGGAATTTCTGTGGTGGGCTCAAGCATGCCAAACAAACACAGGTCTCCCATTCTGCAAGCCTCAAGCAAATCAAGTCATCACAACAGACGCCTCGGACTACGCCTGGGGAGCGCACGTGACAGATCAGTGCATTCAGGGCAAATGGTCCCAAAAAGAAAATCACCTTCACATCAATCAAAAGGAAATGCTAGCAGTAATAAATGCTATTATAGCTTTCAAAGACCTTCTGCATCCAGGTCAGCTATTGATAAGGACAGACAACACCACAGTAATGTGGTACATAAACAGGGAGGAACCCATTCATACCCCCTATGCAGGCTGGCCATGTCACTTTGGAACATGGCTCTGGAATTACAAATCGAACTTCAAGCACAGTACTTGCCAGGCAAGGAAAACACAGTGGCAGATGACCTAAGCAGAAATATGACAGATCCACACGAATGGAAGTTGCATCCTCAAGTCTTTACAGAGATAATACAGGCATGGGGAAGGCCAGACATAGATCTCTTTGCCTCCCACAAAAATCACCAATTGACAAAATTCTGCTCAAGGACTTTTCATTCACAGGCCTGGAGAGTGGACGCTCTCTCTTTCAGTTGGACAACAATGACAGTTTATGCCTTTCCGCCTCTTCCTCTGCTGGTCAAAGTTCTATTAAAAACCAGAGCAGACAGACCAAAGATGATTCTCATTGCTCCAGACTGGCCAAGACAGCACTGGTATCCACTCCTGAGGAGCCTGACGCATTCTCCACCATGGACCCTGCCTCTAATGCCTCTTCTTCTGACTCAGCACAGCTTCAAAACTCTTCACAGTCAGCTGAAAACACTCAGTCTGGCCGCATGGAAGATTCCTTAACATCACAACAGACCCTACTCTCCAAGGAGGTGCAGGATGTCATTTTGGAGGCCAGAAGGCCGTCTACTAGAAAAGCTTACTCCGCAAAATGGAAACGGTTTTGTGCCTGGAATGAGAAAAAGGGCCAGAATCTTGGAAAACTGAATTTACCCCAAATATTACAGTATCTAGCTGAGCTGCTAAGCAGTGGACTTTCATTTTCTTCCATCAAAATCCATGCCTCAGCCATTTCTGCAGAATACAACACTGATCCACCTTTATTCTCTCACCCCCTCTTACGACGGTTCCTCAGAGGGGCGGAGAATATAAACCCCCCAAGGAAACAACCAATACCTGCTTGGGACCTCAATTTCATTCTAGAAAGGCTGACCTTGCCTCCCTTTGAGCCAGCTGCCTCAACAGATTTGCAATATTTGTCCTGGAAAACAGCTTTCCTTATGGCTATCACCTCAGCTCGCAGGGTATCAGAACTACAAGCCCTCATGGCTGTGCAGCCTTTTATCATCTTCCATCAGGACAGAGTTTCCTTACGAACCAACCCGTCCTTTATGCCAAAGGTGGTATCCAGGGTAGCTTTGAATCAGGCTATTCACTTACCTACCTTTTACCCTAATCCTCAAAACAAAGGGGAGAGACTACTGCATTCCTTGGACATCCACAGACAGCTGTGTTATTATTTGGACAGAACAAAGCCTTTCAGAAAAACAGAACAACTCTTTGTGTCCTATGCTATGGGAGCTCAAGGGAAGCCAATTTCCAAACAGACAATCTCAAAATGGATAGCCCACTGCATACGCTTTTGTTACTCTTTTCATGGTAAAACTGTACCTGCAGGCATCAGATCTCACTCCACAAGGGCCACAGCTACCTCTGCAGCTTTCCTCAGAGGAGTTCCTACCAAAGATATTATGGAAGCAGCCACTTGGAGTTCTGTGCATACCTTCTCCAAGCACTACCACCTACCATTATACTCCAAAACTAGAGCAGGCTTTGCCACTGCAGTCTTGCAGGGCATCCTGGCTCCTCCTAGTTCCACCTAGTGCCTACCACCCTTTTCTTAGCTTTGGGATTGTACCCATCTATTATGACTGCAGCTGTATGCACGATGAACATAGTACAGTTTTGTGCCTACCATTAATGTAGATGTTCGAGTGCTAATACAGCTGCAGTCCAGGTTTCCCTCCCTCCTTCCCCTCTTGGGGCAGGCCTATTGGCTAACACCTTCTCATACAACCTGATTGGGGTATTCATTTATGGTGTATTTGCTTGCAACTACTGTATTTTGATTATATTGCATTGCTTTATTATATAAATTTATGTATTGCCTTCCTTCTGGGGGCACCTGACATCTGGGGCAAGACAAACTGAAGAAAATGGCGTCGGCTGGTTCTTTTATACCCCTGTCGCACTGACGTCAGGGAAGAAGTGACGACAACCGACGCCGGACCTAGACTTTGGAATTCGGCCGACCGAGGACCCGCCAGACGGCAGGAGAACCCATCTGTTATGACTGCAGCTGTATTAGCACTAACATCTACATTTATGGTAGGTACAAAACTGTACTTTTGCCTCCCCCCAGAACTACCAGTTGGACAAATTCTGCACAAGGACTCTCCACAGCCAAGCTTGGAAAGTGGATGCCCTGTCTTTTACCTGGGAAAGCCTCTCTGTGTATGCCTTTCCCCCTCTGCCTCTCCTCTCGAAGGTTCTGCTAAAGATCAAACAGGACAAACCAAGGACAATTCTTTTTGCACCAGACTGGCCTCACCAGTACTGGTACCCTCTCTTGTGCAGCATGATACTGCTGGATCCATGGCACCTACCTCAGACACCTTCCCTGCTGTCCCAGCAGGTGGGCCAGATTCTGCATCCTCAGCTTCAAACCCTGAACCTTGCAGCCTGGCTAATGCCTTGAGCTCTCCAATAGCATCCCTCAGTAAGCAGGTTCTAGAGGTCATTCTGCAAGCAAGGAGACCTAGTACTAGAAAATCCTATGCTGAAAAGTTGAAAAGGTACTGTTCCTGGAGCCAGACCCGAGGTATGGGATCTTCGGTGCCCAGTTTACTTCATATTCTTTAGTACTTAACAGAAGTGCTCCACAAGGGCCTATCCTTCTAGTCAATTAAAATTCATGCCTCTGCAATTTCAGCACATTATAATACTGAACCACCCCTCTTCTCTCACCCCCTGTTAAAGCATTTCCTCAGAGGAGCAAAAAATTTAAGACCCCCCCCCCCCCCAGACGAGCCCCTACTCCAGCCTGGGACCTTAACTTTGTATTGAAAAAGAGCACTCTCCCTCCATTTGAATCAATGGCAACTGCAAAGCTGAAATTCCTTTCTTGGAAAACAGCCTTCCTTCCTAGCCATCACTTCAGCAAGAAGACTGTCTGAATTACAGGCCCTCATGGCAGTGGAGCCCTTCATTATCTTCCATGTCCCTCAGGACATCCCTTCCTTTATGCCTAAGGTGGTGTCTAATGTGGCCCTAAATCAGTCCATTAATTTGCCTACCTTTTTCCTTAATCCACAAAACAAAGGGGAACGAATTCTGCACTCTTTGGACGTGCACTGACAACTTAGATTTTACTTGGACAGGACTACGTCTCTCAAAATCTACAGCTGCAAGTTGGCTTTGCTGCAGGGGCAGAATGGAAGGTCATTTCAAAGCAAACAATTTCTAAACGGATAGCCCATTGCATTCATTTCTGCTATAAGCACCATGGAAAACCTACCCCACAGGGGATAAGATCACATTCTACCAGGGCTGTATCTACCTCTACAGCCTTTCTCAGAGGGGTCCTTACCAGGGACATCCTAGAAGCTGCTACCTGGAGCTCTGTTCATACCTTCACCAAGCATTACCACATGCTTATTTTTTCTAAATCCAGGGCTGATTTTGCCTTGCAGGGCTTAATAGCTGGTCTTAATGCTCTCTAACTTCCTACTCCCTTCCTTAGCTTTGGGAATCTACCCAAATGTAATGACTGCAACAGTGAAACACGAAGAAGCTGAGATCCCTCTTAAAATCCTCCAAAGCTAGTTAATAAAACAAAATCGCCACTGACTCTAAAGGCAACCTATATCTAGAGGATTTGTCTTTTGGTGAAACCTTGCATACTCTTAGGGAGCATTTCTGCTGGGAAAGTCAGGATTACTCTGACTCTAAAAAGAGACTTGGGAATTTCTTACTCCTGCCCCCAACACTGGCCTTTAGCTATCCCCCCCAGTACTGGACATTGTTGATGATGCCTTTTCGGAATCTAGCTTGGCCCTTGACTCTTTACATCCTGCTCCCAGAAAACCTGATAGGTATTACAGGGTTCCTGACTCTCGCAAGTTCCTCTTTAAAAATCCTACTGTGGATCCTGAGACTATTTCACAGGGAACCAAGGGCATTAAGGCTACTACTGCCAAAAATCCTACCCCCTCTGATAGAGATTCCAGGGCGCTGGATAGATGGGGTAAGAAGGTATACACTTCTGCAACCTTGGTCATTAGGGCCTTAAACTGCCAGTTTCAGATGTTAAAGTATCAGCAGCATATCATTGGATTGCTTAAACAGAAAATGATGTGATTCCTGACTGTGCTGGAAATAAAGATTTACAGGATTTAATGCATTCTGCTGAACAAGTTGGAAAACATACTTTGCAATGTGGTTTTGATTCTTCAGAGGCATCTTGCAGGGCTGCTGACACTGGATCTGTGCTTAGAAGACATGCTTGGCTTAAGGAGCAATCTTTGCCAGATCATGTTATAGCTAAATTGCTGTATGCTTCCTTAAACCAAGACCACCTGTTTGGCAATAAAGCAGAAGTAGTAATTAAAAAGATGGAGGAAAAAAATTAATCTATGCAAACTGTTAAAGATTTCCTGCAAGTACAGCCTCCCAGATTCAGGTAGGCATTCGCCCTCTAATAATTGGTCCTTTACTGCCCCTTCCAGGCCTTCTCAGTCCAAACCCAGAACCAGCAGAATATGCAGGCTGCAGTTCCATGGTATTCACAGGACTAAGCAGTAGGGGGCTCTCACTTCCAGAACAGGAAGTAGTACCCCCCCCCCCCCCCCCCCATGGTAAACTGTCTCAATGACTTAACTTTAAACCTTCCAAGCCCTGCAGAACTGACTGCTCTTTAAGGGGGAAAGTTTGCCATGCAGACAAAAAATTGGGAATTCATTACCCAGGACAAATGGGTTGTAAGTATAGTTTTCCAAGGATACAGATTCCACTTCCACTCCTTACCAACCCCAAACGGTTGGCCAGATGTACCCCCAAATCAGTGGGCAGAGACTCAAAAGCAAGTTCTTTCTCTTTTAAGCATCAGGGCTATTCAGCCTGTCCGAAAAGAAGAATGGGGACAAGGTGTCTACTAAAGACTTTTACTGGTACCCAGAAAAGACAATTCCTGGCATACTATCCTGGACCTGTCTATACTAAACACATTTTTGGTGATAAATTCAAGAAACTAACTCTCCATCTGTTACTTCCTGTGCTAGGCAAAGATGCCTGATTGGCAGCACTGGCTTTAAAGGAAGCCTACCTGAACATCCCAATAAGGGAATCTTGCAGAAGATACCTACACTTCAAAGCAGGCTACATGCACTATCAGTTCTCTGCACTGCCCTTTGGCTTATCTACTGCACCCAGGGTATTCACAGAGTGCCTAGCTCCAGTCATTGCATTTTACAGACATGGAAATATTCAGATATACCCATACCTGGACGGTTGTCTAATTCAGGCAGAAAGCCAGGACATGCTATTAAATCATCTGGCATTTGTAAGGAAATTGTGCACTTCTCTGGGGTACATCATAAACGAAAAGAAATCACATCTTGTACCCTGCCAACAAATTGTATTCCTGGGGGCAAGCTTGAATACAACTTCCCAGATGGCCTTCCTTACACCAGAGAAACAAGTTCATTTGACAGCCCACTTCAAACTACTGGCCACAAAGACCCAGCTGTCTGCAAGGAAAATACCGCAAGCCCTGGGGTTCATGGTGTCCTGCATTCTACTAATTCCATATGCAAGACTGCATATGAGGAAACTACAATGGTATCTAAAAAGCCTATGGTGTCAACATTCTCAGGATCTAGAATCAACGATTCCTATCATACCTTGTCTACAGATAGAGTTCCTTTGGTGGGCAGCGGCCTGCCACAAAAACAAGGGACTGCCATTCATTCCACCCCGTTCCTCCCAAACCCTAACAACAAATGCATCAGACTATGCATGGGGGGGCTCACTTGGCAGGGAACTGCATTCAGGGCAAATGGAACCCAAGTCAAATGCACCTGCATATCAATCAAAAAGAAATGTTAGCTGTACCGAATGCTCTGACAGCCTTCAAGGACCACATTCTTCCAGGACAATTATTGGTAAAGATGGACAACACCACTGTTATGTGGTACATAAACAAGCAGGGAGTAACCCACTAATATCCTCTCTGCAGACTACCATGGCTCTGTGGAACACAACCTTGAGCTACCAAGTGCACCCTTGGGCTCAGTTCCTGCCAGGAAAGCTAAATACACTGGGAGACCTTAGCAGAAATCTCATGGACCCACGAGTAGATACTGGAACCAAAGATATTCACAATTATCAAGTTACTCAGACATCCACTCTAACTTATTCACAGCTAATACCTCTGTACTATGCAAAGTGAAAATTCTACCTCACCAAAGACACTCCCCTTATCATACCATTAGCAGCAACTACACCATTTTTAGGAAAAATCTGAGAAGTATAACTTACACAATTTGCCAAAGCACTATTTCCCAGTGTGGTGATGTACAACCCAACCCAGGTCCAGCCCCCCTTAGCTCCAGCAAACCTAGCAAATATCTTATGCTATCAACCGTAAATCTCCAAAGCCTTAGGAACAAGATACCTGAACTCCATGCCTGGATTTCTAAGTACAACCCAGATATTATAGCAGCTACTGAAACCTGGTTGAAATCATATATAAAAGACACTGAATTTCTCCCCTCAAGCTACTCATGCCTGAGAGTCAATCGACCCAACAAGAGAGGAGGAGGAGCAGCAGCAATACTTTCCTCTAGCAATTACACATTAATCCCCTACTCAAAACCAACACCCAACTTCTCCCCAGCCGAAGTACTAATCTCTATATTAAAACTTAACCATAAAAACATTTGCATAATTGCTCTTTATATTCCCCCTGGAAACAACATACCACTATTAGAAAACATACTTGCCTGAACTTCCCAAAATATAGATAATGAAACCATCATTCTAGGTGATGTATATATCAGTTGGCTAGATATAGGCCACAACAACCCCTCAAAAAACATAAATCTTTACAACTTCTCCCAACTAATTGAAGACGTCACTAGACCTCTCAAAAATTACAACTAGGGCTCCACGATAGACTGGATATTAGTGTCCCACCCTTTCAATGTCATCAGTGCAGGCATACTACCTAATACCATTAGTGACCACCACCCAGTATATATCCTAAGCAAAACTACTCCAACCACAGGCCAACACCAATACAAATCTACCAGTAAGTTCCAATCATCCATATTTAATGAAACCTTAGCTAAAGTAAACTGGAAACCCCTCAAATCCCTACCACTTAATGAGGCTGTTGAATTCTTTAGACATCCTAAATAGACAAGCACCCACCCGCCAAAAAATGAATAAAACATAACCATGCATGCTGGTTCTCAGAATCCACCAAAGAAGTAATGTCCACAAGGGATAAAATCTGGAAATCATGGCAGAAAAACAACGACCCCTCAACTCTCCTACATTACAAGCAACTCCGTAACCAGGCAAAACGTCTAATAACCACTGATAAAAAAGACCACTACTTCCACCTACAAAGCCAACATAAAAATAATCCCCAAAAATTCTGGTCCTCCATCAGCCAACTATTACACCCAGGCTCTCAAAGCAGTCCATCCCCTGACTCTCAAAAAAATCCCACTGAACTTGCTCCCCTCTTCAATTCCTACTTCATTGACACCATAGCTAACCTAACTGCCACCTTTCCTACAGTTACCACTACCACCAAGACAGCTGATGACCAAATCATCCCAGAAAACAAGTCTACCCTTAACCCTAACCTAAAATTCTCCCCCATACCCACCAGCACAATAAAAAAAACTTTTACTTAAGCTAAAACCCTGTACTCTGGCTCCTGACAATCTACCCCCACACTTCCTGCAGCTAGCAGCAAACTCTATAGCTTATCCCATCAGCATACTCATTAACAGATCATTTAAAGAATCCCTTGTCCCAGACATCTGGAAAAAAGTATTCATTCTTCCCTTACACAAAGGTGGCACCAACACAGACACCACAAACTTTCAACCCATAGCAATTCTCTCACCCCTCTCTAAAATATTGGAAAAATGCATCCTTGCCCAACTCCTCAACCACCTGCATGAAAATCAAATTTTATCACCTACTCAGCATGGTTTCAGACCAGGACACAGCACCACTACCACCCTCCTATCCTTCCTTGATACACTTAACCAGGCATGGGATTCTGGTAAAATAATTGCTTCACTTTTCCTTGACCTCTCCAAAGCTTTTGATACCATTTCCCACACTATCCTACTCTCTAAATTATCCACCCTCCACATTTCTCCCCCTACCCTACAGTGGTACAACAGCTATCTCTCCAATAGGCAGCAATCCACCAAATGGCAACAGTCTTAACTCTCCCTTCCTCAGTACTTCCACAGGGGTACCCCAAGGCACCATACTTGGTCCTCTCTTATTTAGCATCTTTATTAACAACTTTCACACCACTTTCCCACATTGCTCAGTAATCCTGTATGCTGATGATGCTACAGTAATATGCACTGAAAATTCCGGCTCTGAACTCCAACAAATTACCCAGAATGCCTCACATCTACTGAATCTTGAATGGTTAATGATCATCTTGCCCTGAATCCAAAAAAAAAACTAAACTAGTAATTTTTACACCTAGGAAAACCACTCTATTTGATAAAAAAACTCTTCACTATACAAACCCAAGACAATACCACTATAGAAGATGTTCATCGTGTTTCACTGTTGCAGTCATTACAGTTGGGTTATCCTTCTGGCAGGCTACCCGCAGTCGGCCCGAGTTCCAAAGTCTAGGTCTGGCATTGGTTGCTGTCGCCTCTTCCCTGATGTCAGTGCGCCAAGGGTATAAAAGCAGCCAACGCCATTTTCTTCAGTCTTTCCTTCCGCGCGGTGCCCGAAGCAAAAGCAGTTCGCAAGTGCCGGTCAGCCGACTCCTGAGATTTTCAAATTCGAATTTCAGATCCAAAGTCTTCATTAAAGCTAAGTACCCCATTGGGGAAACTTTCTTGCTCCAGACTGTCAGAAAAAGTTAATAATTGTATTTCTTGTGGGAAACAAATACCTCATAAGGATTTTCATTCTTACTATATTCCTTGCCCTAGGCCCTGACCAATGACGTTGCTAGTTGTTGGTTTTGTGCTAGATTTAACCAACGCGCTATTAAGCGTCAGTACGATTTTGCATTTCCTTACTTTGGCAGAAGATTCGATTATATAATGCCATCGGAACAGCCGACTACCGGAGTTTATAAAAAACGCAAAGAAAAGGACAGGCATCCGAGGTCCAAAACCAATGATGAGGCTTCCGTTAGGCCTGCGCCTGCTGCCCTTGACGCCTGCTACCTCAGAGCCACAGGCCACTTCAGACTCCCACGTAGAGCTGGTTAGGCCGCTGGAAACTCAAGGTATTGGACACTCGGAAAGCATTCCCTCAGATGGGTCCGGAGCCGCTGAGCAGGCATCGGCTTCTGAGAGTGTTTTCAGGCCTACACAGTTATATGTAAAACCAACTTCAGCTTCAAAGGCAAAGACTAAAGCAGCTCTAAAGACAAAGAATCCAGTACAGCATTATGCTGGACAGGCCTCCATGCCTAAAAAAACAGATGCTTAAAATGGCCAAAGACCTAATTACTTCGATCAGGGGTTCCCATCCCCCTCCTGATAAGAGGCCCAGGCAAGAGCTAGAATATGAATCTTCAGACCAGGTTTCCGTTTCCTCTGATTCCTCTTCTGAACAGGAATATTCCCTTCCTCCCTATGAGGATTCTGATGCTGAAGAATCTATCCCTTCAGCCTCTCCTCCTGAGGATTATTCTTTTGGGAAGACCCTGCATAGTATGAGGGAGCATTTCCACTGTTAGAGCCAAGATTACTCAGAATCCAAGAAAAAAGGCTCAGAGACTTCCTTTTATTGCCTCAGCACAGGCCCCTTGCTATTCCTCTTGTTTTAGACATTGTTGATGATGTATTTTCAGAGTCCGGTCTGTCTCCGGACTCTTTACCACCAGCTCCTGTTAAGCCAGACAGATACTACAAGGTTCCTTATTCACATAAATTTCTTAACAAAAACCTTGCTGCTGACCCAGAAACTATTTCTCAGGGTCCCAAGGGGGTCAAGGCTTCCACTGCAAAAAACCCTATCCCCTCTGATAGGGATTCAAGGGCCCTGGACAGATGGGGGAAAAAGATTTATACTTCTGCAACCTTGGCTGTAAGAGCTTTAAATTGTCAGTTTCATATGCTTAAATATCCGCAATATCTTATGTCACTGCTTAAACAGAAAATGTTGACAAATTCAGAATGTGCAGAGAACAAAGAAATGCAGGATTTATTGCATGCAGCTAAACAAGTGGGAAAGCATACTTTGCAATGTGGTTTTGATTCTCTAGAGGCCTCCTGCAGGGCCGCAGTTACAGGTTCTGTCATTAGGAGGCATGCTTGGTTAAAAGAACAGAATCTACCCGATCATGTTAAAGCAAAACTATTAGATGCTCCGTTACAGCATGATACCTTGTTTGGTGTTAAAGCAGAGGAGGTGTTGAAGAAAATGGAGGACAAAGCTAAGTCTATGTAAACAGTGAAGGATTTCTTACAGGTGCAGCCTCCCAGATTTAGCAGGAACTGGCCTACAAAGAATTGGTCCTTTCCAGTGTCAGACAGGCCACAAAGAGGCAGATACAGACGCCCCAGAGGCAGATCACAGCCCCAAGGCTCATACAGGCCTAAACAATGAGGTGCTTTTACCTCCAAAAGCGGAGAGTAAAAATCATAGCCATACAGGAAACAATCTCAATGACTTTCCCCTACCAGCACCAAGCACTTATCTTCTGGCAGCTCCTTTGGGGGGGGTCTAGCACTTTTTTCACAAAATTGGCACATGAACACCCAGGACAAATGGGTCTTAAATATCGTATCTCAAGGCTACAGGTTCCACTTTCACACCCTGCCAAGTCCAAACAGTATGCCAGACCTGCCACGCAATCAGTGGGCAGAGGCACAAAAACAAGTTTCATCTCTCATGGACATGAGCCATTCAGCAAGTACCACAGCAAGAGCAGGGACAAGGATTTTACTCAAGGCTATTCTTAGTACCCAGAAAGGACAAAGCCTGGAGACCTATACTGGACCTGTCTATCCTAAACACATTCCTGGATATTCCAAAATTCAAAATGTTAACTCTGCAGCAGCTTCTGCCCATGCTGGGCAAGAAGACTTGGCTTGTGACTTTAGACCTAAAAGAGGCATACCTGCATGTCCCAATCAGACAATCATGCAGAAGATACCTCAGATTTATAGCTGGCTCAATGCACTACCAATTCTCTGCACTGCCCTTTGGCTTATCTACTGCGCCCAGGGTCTTCACAAAATGCCTGGCACCAGTAATTGCATTTTGCAGGCGAAGAGGAATACAAATATATCCTTACTTGGACGACTGCCTTATTCAAGCAGAGAACAAGGACATTCTACTACAGCATCTGGCGTTTGTAAAAAGTTTACTAACAGGTCTAGGGTACACAGTAAACGAAAAGAAATCAAAACGCGTACTCTCTCAAGAGATAATATTCCTGGGTGCAAGCTTAAATACAACTGCCCAGATGGCTTATCACACTCCAGACAAACACAGACAACTGACTACTTATTTTAAAATGTTGGCAACAAAGACCCAGTTATCTGCAAGAAAAATTCTGCAGGCTTTGGGCTTCATGGCATCCTGCATACTGCTAATTCCATATGCAAGACTGCATATGAGGAAACTTCAATGGTATCTAAAAAGTGTTTGGACTCAACATTGCCACAGCCTGGAAACAATAATTACCCTCATTTCCTGCCTGCAACAGGAGTTTCAATGGTGGGCAAAAGCCTGTCACCTCAACACGGGACAGCCATTCACCTTACCCACAGCCAGGCAGACATTGACAACAGATGCATCAGATTATGCCTTGTGGGGCCCATATGGCAGGAAGATGTATTCAGGGCACATGGTCCACAAGTCAAATGCATCTACATATCAATCAAACAGAGATGCTAGCTGTTCAGAATGCCCTGATAGCCTTCAAGAATCTACTTCATCAGGACAACTACTGATAAAGACAGACAATACTACAGTCATGTGGTACATAAACAAGCAGGGGGGCACGCATTCCTTCCCCCTCTGCAGACTAGCCATGAACTTGTGGGACACAGCACTGACTTGCCAACTACATCTGCAAGCACAATTCCTGCCAGGAAGGATAAATACTCTGGCAGACGAACTAAGCAGAAACCTAATGGATCCCCATGAGTGGAAATTGGATCCACAAGTCTTCAGCATGATGACAAGGAACTGGGGATACCCAGACATAGACCTGTTTGCCTCCCCTCACAACTGCCAACTACAGAGATTCTGCACAAGGACTTATCACAAACATGCATGGAAAGTGGATGCTCTATCTTTCAGCTGGAAAAACCTAACAGTATATGCCTTTCCTCGTCTGCCTCTCCTCCCCAAGGTACTCCTCAAGGTCAGACAAGAGAAGCCAAAAATGATACTGTGATTGCCCCAGCCATTCAAGACACACCTCTCTCTGAAGCAGTGATGGATGTTATTTTAGCGGCCAGGAGGCCTAGCACCAGAAAATCTTATGCAGAAAAATGGAAGAGATTCTGTGCTTGGAACCAGGCACAAGGTATTGACACGACTGTTCCAAATATTCCTCAGATTTTGCAATACTTAACTGAGATGCTGGATAAAGGCCTTTCCTTTTCATCAATTAAAATTCATGCCTCTGCCATTTCAGCTCATTACAATACAGAACCGCCTATTTTTTCTCATCCATTACTAAGGCACTATCTCAGAGGAGCCAAAAACATAACACCTCCAAGGAGAGCACCAATACCTGCATGGGACCTCAGCTATGTCTTGGAAAAACTCACACTGCCTCCGTTTGAGCCATCCTCTGCAGCTGATATAAAGTTCTTATCATGGAAAACAGCTCTGCTCCTAGCAATAACCTCCGCTAGACGAGTCTCAGAGTTACAGGCGCTCATGGCTGTGGAACCTTTTATCATTTTCCATCCTGACAGGGTTTCTCTAAGGATAAACCCTAAGTTTATGCCTAAGGTAGTGTCCAGTGTGGCCCTTAACCAAACAATTAATTTGCCTACCTTTTACCCAAACCCACAGAATAAGGGTGAGAAACTTCTGCATTCTTTGGACATTCACAGGCAGCTACCCTTCTTCTTGGATAGAACGAAAGCTTTCAGAAAGACTGAACTACTACTAGTGGCATATGCTGCAGGATCACAAGAAAGCCGATCTCCAAACAGACTATTTCAAAGTGGATAGGCCACTGCATTCGTTTCTGCTATTCACAGCATGGCAAATCAGTGCCTAAGGGCATTAGGCCACATTCAGCCATAGCAGCAGCCACTTCAGCAGCCTTCCTCAGAGGAGTACCAACCAAAGACATCTTAGAGGCTGCAACTTGGAGTTCAGTGCATACTTTTACAAAGCACCATCACTTACCTCTCTACTCTAAATCCAGGGCAGGCTTTGCCACTGCAGTTCTGCAGGGCCTGATGGCCTATTCTAATCCTATTTAGCACCAGCCTCCCAACCTTAGCTTTGGGGTTCAACCCAACTGTAATGACTGCAACAGTGAAACATGATGAACATAGTACAGTTGTGTACCTACCATAAATGTAGATGTTCGAGTGTATTCAGTGTTGCAGTCCAGGTTACCCTCCCACCATCCCCTTTTTCCTTGCTGGGACTTATCTGTACTTCTCTATTCTATGCAACCTATGTGGTGTATGGTGTATTTGCTTATAGATGAAGGAAAAGTTTTTTGTGTATGCATGCTTATTGGCATAATTTAGCCTACTATTTTAGGGGCACCTGACATATGGGGCAAGAAAAACTGAAGAAAATGGCTTTGGCTGCAACTTTTATACCCCTGGCGCACTGACGTCAGGGAGGAGGTGACAGCAACCAACGCCGGACCTAGACTTTGGAATTTGGGCCGACTGCGGGTAGCCTGCCAGCAGGATAACCCAACTGTAATGACTGCAACAGTGAATACACTCGAACATCTACATTTATGGTAGGTACACAACTGTACTTTGTCCCACACACTAAATTACTAGGCATTATTATAGATGAAAACCTTAACTTTGACCTACACATGAACAATAACATCAAAAAAACACACTGAAAGCTTGGTATGCTCTACAGGCACCAACACTTTCATAGCCTCTCTACTAGACAAACCCTTGCAACTACCTTTTTATTACTCTCTCTCTCCTTTATGGTGCCCCTCTCCTCACTAATATCAGAAATTCTACAAAATCCAAACTTGCTATGTGTTACAACAGAATAGGAAAATTTGCCAACAAGGCCACATTCTCATCCCACCACTGTAAGTCACTGAAACAATTAGGGTGGCTGGAACTCCCCCACCATCTCTCATTCACCCAACTAACTATGCACAAAATAATCTACAGATCCACAGACTGTCCTGTTCTCTCAACTCTACTTGCCAAATACCATTCCAGCAGGCATCTAAGATCTGAAAGTCATCTACTTCTAAAAGTAGAGAAGCCCACCTTACCTTCTGGTCAACTCCTCTATGCCTTCACTGTCACCAAACTATGGAACTCACTTCCGCCTTCTATAAGAAACACGGGCAACACCACCATCTTCAGACAAATGCTGAAAAATCATCTCAACTCTTCTTGGCTATGTTCATGCTCTATAAACCTAACCTCTTCTTATATGAATTCTAAACTCCTATGTCTTTTGCTGCTAGTGACTGATGATATTTTCTCCATATTTATTTTTATCTTCACTTGCTGATACTGGTACAATAATACTGATCACTGTTAATACCACTCTGAGTGAATTCATTGATTTCTGCTTTAATATATATTTTCTGTATATATTACTGTAATCAAACAAACTAGATTCCTGCTTTTATGTATATATTCTGTATATGTTTCTATATTTCCTATCTGTAACACTGTTTCTGTTTCTGTACTAATTAATGTTTATATTTTTTCTGTATCTCGTTGGAGCTTTTCTCCCCGTGCCTCCACTGAAAATGGGCTCTTTTAGGCCCAGTGGACTTATCCCGGTAAACAAATGCAAGAAATAAATAAATAAATAATATTCAACATGTTGAGAAACAAAGGGTGGAGCCCAGAGATGGACCTGTTTGCCTCCCCCCTGAACTAACAATTGGACAAATTCTGCACAAGGGCTCCCCACAAACAAGCTTGGAAAGTGGATGCCCTGTCCTTCACCTGGAAAAAACTATCAGTTTATGCCTTTCCCCCTCTGCCTCTCCTCTCCAAGGTACTACTAAAGATCAAACAGGGCAAACCAAGGACGATACTGATTGCACCAGACTGGCCCCGCCAACACTTGTACCCCCTCTTGCGCAGTGCGTCACTGCTGGCACCATGGCACCTGCCTCAGACCTTTGCCCTGCTGTCTCAACAGGAGGGCCAGATTCTGCACCCACAGCTTCAAACCCTGAACCTGGCAGCCTGGCTTAATTACCTGATTTCTCAGTTACCCTCCCTCAGTAAGCAAGTGATGGATGTCATTCTGGAGGCAAGGAGGCCTAGTACTAGAAAGTCCTGTGCTGAAAAATGGAAAAGATTCTGTTCCTGGAGCCAGTCTCAAGGGATGGGCACAGCAGCGCCCAATTTACGTCAGATTTTTCAATATTTAACTGAGATACTGCACAAAGGCCTTTCTTTTTACTCCCATCAAAATTCATGACTCAGCCATTTCGGCTCATTACAATACAGAACCACCCCTCTTCTCTCATCCACTGCTTACGCAATTCCTCAGAGGGGCCAAAAACTTAAGACCACCCAGGAGAGCCCTTCTCCAATCTGGGACCTTAACTTTGTATTGGAAAAGCTCACTCTACCTCCCTTTGAGCCAGCTGCATATGCAGAGTTGAAATTCTTTTCTTGGAAAACAGCCTTCCTTCTAGCCATCACTTCAGCAAGAAGGGTCTCTGAATTACAGGCCCTCATGACAGTGGAGCCTTTTATCATCTTTCATGCGGACAGGGTGTCCCTCAGGACCAATCCTACTTCATGTCCAAGGTGGTATCCAGTGTGGCCCTTAATCAGTCCATTCATTTGAAAACTTCTTTTCTAATCCACAGAACAAACGGAAATGAATACTGCACTCCTTGGACATGCACAGACAACTTAGATTTTACTTGGACAGGACTAAATCTCTTAGAAAATCTGAACAGCTGCTGGTTGCATTTGCTGCAGGGGTAGAGGGGAAGGCCATTTCAAAGCAAACCATTTGTAAGTGGATAGGCCATTGCATTCATTTCTGCTATAAGCACCTACCCCACAGGGGATAAGACCACATTCAACCAGGGCTGCGTCTATCTCTACAGCCTTTCTCAGAGGTGTCCCTACCACGGGACATCCTAGAAGCTGCTACCTGGAGTTCTGTATATACCTTCACCAAGCATTACCACTTGCCAATTTTTTCAAAATCCAGAGCTGGTTTTGCCACTGCAGTCTTGCAGGGCCTTATAGCTGGTCCTAATGCTATCTAATTACCTCCTCCCATCCTTAGCTTTGGGGATCTACCCAAATGTGATGACTGCAACAGTGAAACATGAAGAACATAGTACAGTTGTGTGCACTTACCATAAATGTAGATGTTCGAATGTATTCACTATTGCAGTCCTGGTTGCCCTCTCTCCAGCCCCCTAACTTCTTTTGGCTATACCTCTACTTTCCTTTACTATGCTTAAAAGCCTTTTTGGTATATTTGCTTTTTTGTTGGAGGTATATCGTTGTACTTTTATACTTATTTGCTCCCCATTAGGGAGGCACCTGACATCTGGGGCAAGAAAAACTTATGTAATGGCGTCGGCTGCATGTTTTATATACCCCTGATGACCTGACGTCATGGAAGAAGGGACAGTAACTGACGCAGGACCCAAGAATTTGTTAATCAGGCTGACTGAGGGCTACCTGCAAGCAGATAACCCAACTGTAATGAGTGCAACAGTGAATACACTCGAACATCTACATTTATGTTAAGTGTACACAACTGTACTTTCCTTCTATAGTGTGCAGTGCAATACCATTCAGTTTTGGTCCCTTACTTTTAGCATCTGTTTATGCTGTCCTTTAGAAGATTTATTAGTGGGAGAGGTTTTTAACCAGATGTGCTGTGATAATACTTGGCTTTACATCATCTTCGCTTGGGAACATATGACCAGTGTGTATTATTTTGAGGATGATTTGATGGCCATTATTTCTAGGCTTACTTAATAGTCAGTTGAAGCTGAACACGCCCAAAACTGAAGCTTTGGCCTTGCCTCTTCCTTTGTATTTTCTCCCCCTCACTGCCTACCAGCCTTCAGTCCTTCCAAAACTGATTGTCCCTTCATTTACGTGTGGGATGAGAGTCCTTGAGAGGAGACCACCTTCCAAACATCCATCAGGATTTTGCTTTATGGTATAAACCCTACTCTGACAAGTCACATACTTGAGGGCCTGCTGTGCTCTCCTGTGTGAGAATGCACATTCCTAGACACACCCAATTAAGGATACCATGCATTAACAGCTCTTGGCCACATACAGCATGTCATGCATCTCTCTTCCAGTGGGTGTGATTATTGCAGCATGTTGAACCACTTTTGCTTTCCAAAGAGGGTTAAACTGGAGTCAGCTGCTCTCCATCCTCAGCTCTTTCATTGCCCAAACTGCTAATCCATCTTGGGTCATCTTGGTTGGAGTTTGTGCTTCATGTCTGTATGCCACTGAGCCAGATTTTGCTGCCTCCTTTTTTTCGTTCTGTAAGGCAGTGTTAGGCTGAACTTTGTCACTAAATTGCAGGATTTTGGCATTTTCATAAACCACCATCTTACATATAAGGGATAGTGGTCTGCTGTAGTTAAACATCTTGATTTGTCAGAGGATTGTGTGTTACCACTGACGACCAACTGAAATTCGACCATCACATTAATAATTGCATCAAAATAAACTCATCAGAAGCTAGGACTCCTATATAGAAACAAAAAAATTCTCTCCCATGAAGCTCGAACCAAACTTACACATGCTTACCTTCTACCTTGCTTAACTTATTGCTCCCAAATCCTTACTAATCTAAACTCTTTTCTACTATCAAAGCTTGAATCGACATACCACAGTATTGCTAGATTTGCAGCTCAACAAACATATAAATCCCACCACTGTCTATCCTTGAAACACTTAAACTGGCTAGAACTACCCCACCTACTTCAGCTCACACAGCTTCAAACCATACACTCATTTTGTATCAGCCAGAATACTGTCCTGCCTTGTCTTCTGTTGTATCTAACAACTCACCAGCTAGAAATCTCAGGAGTTCATCCCTTGATCTATTACATATCTATAAACCCAAATTTAAATCGGGTCAAAACATATACATTTACTGCCCTTCTGTGGCTTGGAACAAGCTCCCTCTGAAAATCATAAATCTGACAAATCCCAAACAATTTAAGTTGGCTACAAAATGATACTACAAACAGCAATGGATCTGCCATTGCTCTCATCTTCCCTGACTACAACCATTCAACTAACATACTCCCTTCTTCCACTATCGTCGTCTGATCTACCTACCTTCCCTCCTTCCTTTTCCTAGTCCGTCCTTCCTTCCTTCCTTGTCAATCATCTAAAGATTCCCTTATCTTACTTCTTCCCTCATCCTCCTTCCTACTATCTGTACACCTCCTCGCTCTTCTTCTTCTCTGAAATTGTTACTGATTAAGTTCTTCAAACAATAGCCTACTCAATGTTGTCACCTTTCTCGATGTATTATCATCCGAACAGAATGTGCCTTACCCTAGAATTACCATATATAAGTTTTTTTTTTTTTGCTTATTCAAACATGTATGTACAACAATCTTATGTTTGTCCATGTTAAAATACTTGTGTTTTTAGTCTTTTATACCAGTTTGTATAACATTAGCTTATTTTTACTGTATTATGGAGCTTTTCTCTCTGCTGAAAAAGGGCTATGGCTCAGTCAGACATACCCGGTCAACAAATGTAAAATAAAATAAATAATTATTCCCGAGATTAAACATTTGATACTGCTGATAGACCTCTTTTCTGTAATTCATGCTTATTTCTTCTCACCAAGTTTTGCAGTACCCTTCACTTTCTAAGCTTCCAGGCATTAAGATTAGCAAGTTATACTCAATGCTGTCCTGTTCATCTTGGCTATGTATTGTGATCATTATTAATGTCTTATCACCCTTGTATCTCAGAGGCTATATTGGTTCATTCTCCAGTTTTGTGTAGTAGTTAAAATTCTAGAGCTGGTCATGTTTTTCTACATGTCTTTGGTCCCACTTACCTGGAGTAGTTGATTGTCTCTTACTGCACTACTTAGGCTTGCACTGTGCCACCTTGCGGCTGTTAGTTGGTACATTAGTACTATTTAGTAGTTTGGAGGGGGCTACAACTTGGTCTGCTATGCCTAATCATTTGTTTGCCAGGCACCACATCCCTTGGACTTGCTGCCCATTTGGCTTTGAAGAGTGTTACCCTTAGCCATTTCATGTCTTCAGTTGTCTGTCTTGCTTATTTATATAGTAATTTGTTTTACATGGTTTTATTGTTCACAGTATTTAAGTTGATAAGCACTCAGATGGGAATTTGACAGTCTCACAGTGGTGTGGTGCATCAGCAAACAAGGAAATGCCATTGTTACACACTTTTACAGATTGACCATGATAGCAGGTGATCTGGGCATGGCTGCAAGGTGTCTTTTTTCTAAGCAGTCTTCATGTCTGACAAACAATATGTTGACAGTGTAGTTGAGCAGGTTCCCAGGAAACCTGCACAAGTAGAAATTTTACAGAGTAGGCCATCTAACTGTTGTATGGACATTGGGTCTCCAGAGATGGACTTGTTCACTCTGAACTTGACTGTCAGCTATGGAAGCTGTTTTTCAGGTCCCTGAGCAGTGAACATGTCCGTCCCCTGAAACCAGGGCACTAAGTGTTTCTCATCCCAGTCTCATTCCTCCCAAGAGGGGAAAAGGCCAGGTTCATCCCGATTTATGCCCCTCTGGTCAGGGTGACCCTAGATGTTCATTATTCACACTTCTTCAGTGGCATATGAGTTCTTTGCCTGCACAGACTCAGACTGGCAGCTTTCCAGAGCTCAAAATTTCTTCATCGGACACCCTGTGATAGGGGATTGGCTAAACCCCTACCATCAGGGAAACCCTAACTCCTGTCACAGAAAGACAGCTTTTCAGTCTTTTACTACCAGCTGTAGGTATATCACATAGTTGACTCTCCTCATCAGCATGCATTGTTAGATTACAGATTCCATACTCTGATAAGCTCCCTTTGCGAACTTTCCTTCCTCTTTATTGTTATATACTTTTGATTTCTTTTTCTTCTGTTTTAAAAAAAATATTAACTTTTTATTTTAGTCTACTTATTTTTTATTGTTAATTCCTCTTGAAATTCTAACTTACTTCTGTGCTTGCATACTTAATACTGATTTTAAGCAGTTATGGATCTTTAAGTGTTTTATGACGAGTTTTGGGAAACTGAAGATCAGACTATTTTCATTCTGTCGTCAACTAATGGGTTCGGATCCGAGCCATCGGATCTGACTCGGCCGTTGCAAAAGCTCGTGGACCCCTACAACTCTCGAAGTTCACCCTCACTCAGAATGCACCAACCCCAGTTAACCCAGATGTCATTTGCCACCTTCAGTGAATGATGTGGTCGTTAGACTCTCAAGCTTAAAATTAGATAAGTGCATTTTTTTCTTGTTTTCCAATTGTCTTTTGTCGCCTAGTACTAGTGTACATTGTGAATTACTATTGATAGTATTTTTATCTCCCTTCCCCATTGTCTTCTACGCTTGTTGTAGCTCCCCTCCCCCCTTTGCTTTAAAAAAAAAAAAAGAGAGAGAGACAAAAACCTGGCAGGCTTTAAGAAATGTGGTAAATGTCAGAAAATTCCTTTTTTTCTGACACTCACACACTTTGAGTACTGTCTTGGACCCCTTCATCTCCAAGAAAATTGTTCCTTTTGTCACGTGTTGAATGCAAGAAAAAAAAATACTGAAGGGATTACTGCCGTCCTCCTTTAGTAAGGCATTATCTTGAGCGTCAGCATAAAAATCAAAGAAAATGTCTCCCTCTTTTCTAAGCACTTCAACTGCCTCTTCTAAGACTTTATTGAAGTCCTTGAAAATATGTTTTTCTGATCATCAATTTCCTTGGCTCCAAAAGAGAGAGAGCCTAAATCTTCGGATCTGACTTTAACATCGGATTCGAGATATATGAAGAAAGAATCCTCTGATCCGACTGCCTCTTTGGATCCAAAAAGTTTGAAATTTAATGACACCTCAGATCCAACACACAGACCTGCTGATGTGGTATTTTACCCAAGATAAGGTATTCCTTGCATGTCCTTGGACCTATTCAATGCATATGTCCTATGCAAACCGCCTCAAGTCCTTTCCTGTATTCTGCCTCCTACAGGCTTTTGAGAGGAGATCTATGCCTGACATACAGGGCGTTCTCAGACCACACACTGATGGACGACCTGCATATCCACAAAACAAACAGTACCAGAATTACCCGTTCTAAAGACTTAAACATTGCCTGTGATATAAATAAGACCTGCTGGAAAGATAGATGTGTGTCCCAGAGACTACCCTGTGTATGGAACAGGCTCCCCATCCATGTGAAGCAGAGTTCCTCCCTAATCAAATTCAAGTGCAACTTGGACAATTGGATGGGAAACTTGAAATTCATCCCTGGTTTGGCATCTATGTGTCTGATGCAAAGATGTAACCTGTAAATGGTTCATCTCCCAGGCCCATGCTTAAACTTGTCAAGGACATCTGAACTTGTCAGAGATTTGGGATACATAGCTAGGCTTAAAAAGGCACGTGTGATCAGTAGCCTAGTAAACACCCATGAACCTATTCCCCTCAGTGGACCCAGTTCCCTCCAGGGTTCCTTCCCTTTTTGTAGAGAGGCCAGGATCTCCTTCAGGTACGTCCATTTGGTCTTCCAGAAGCCTTACAGGGGAGTATGTAGAGAGGTTAGTGAGAAATTCTCTTGGCGCAGAACCAGTTAGTTATCCTTTCAGCTCCTACCCCATTCGGTCAGAAGATCTGTACATCCACTATTCCACCATTGCCAGTTCCTCCTCTGAGTCCTTTCAAGATCTCGGAGCCCTTAGGTCTGAGTCATCCTGTTCCCTGCTTATTCACTGGATGCCTTGTCAGGGATCTCAGACATGTTTGGTCTGTGTCTCAGTCCAAAAAAAAAGAAAAAGAAAAACATGGTATGAGTTGCATTCCTGTTTGGTTCAAAGTGTCTTAACATCTTTGGAATGGGGAGACCACCATTTTTTTGCTCTGGGTCAGATGAGTTGGTGTAAATGTTTAGCTGAAAGTTTTGACATACCCATTTGGTTAATTCCCATGACAGCAAGGACATTCTATTGCAACATCCGGCGTTTGTAATAAAACTGTTAAATTGCCTGGGGTACACAGTAAACAAAAAGAAATCAAAACTAATACCCTCTCAACAGATAATTTTCCTGGGTGCCAGCTTAAATACAACGGCCCAGATGGCTTACCTCACGCCAGACAAACAAGGGCAACTGTCTCAATACTTCAACAAAATGGCAACTTTAACCAGGCTAACTGCAAGGAAAATCCTGCAGGCTCTGGGGTTCATGGCATCTTGCATTCTACTAATACCATTTGCAAAGCTGCATATGGGGAAACTACAATGGTACCTAATAAACTTATGGTCTCAACACAAACACAGCTTGGAAACAATTTTACCACTCATTCCATGCCTTCAAAAGGAATTTTTGTGGTGAGCTCAAGCATGCCAAAGAAACACGGGTCTCCCTTTCTGTATACCACAAGCAAAGCAAATAATCACAACAGACGCCTCAGACTAGGCATGGGGAGCACACATGGCAGACCAGTGCATCCAGGGAAAATGGTCCCAAAAACAAATGCACCTACACATCAACCAAAAGGAGATGCTAGCTGTGAAAAATGCTCTTATGAATTTCAAGGACCTACTGCAATCGGGCCAGCTATTGATAAGGACAGACAATACCACAGTCATGTGGTACATAAACAAACAGGGAGGGACGCATTCATACCCCCCCTATGCAGGCAAGCTATGACCCTGTGGAACACAGCATTGGAATTGCAAGTTCAACTACAGGCACAATTCCTGCCAGGGAAGGAAAACACTTTGGCAGACAACTTAAGCAGAAATATGACAGACCCTCACAAATGGAAGTTGCATCCTCAAGTCTTCTCAAAGATAGCTCAAGCATGGGGACAGCCAGACATAGATCTGTTTGCCTCCCACAGCAATTACCAGTTGGAAAAATTCTGCTCAAGGACCTATCATCCGCAGGCCTGGAAAGTGGACGCACTATCTTTCAGTTGGACAGCATTGACAGTCTACGCCTTCCCGCCTCTACCTCTACTGCCCAAAGTCCTATTAAAAACCAGAGCAGAGAGGCCAAAAATGATTCTCATTGCTCCAGACTGGCCACAACAGCACTGGTATCCTCTCCTAAAGAACCTGTCACACTTACCACCATGGATCCTACCTCAAGTTCCTCTTCTGTTGTCACAGCACAACTACAAGATCCTTCACAGCCAGCTCAGAACTCTAAATTTAGCTGCATGGAAAATACCTTAATTTACCAACAGGCTCTCCTCTCAAAGGAGGTACAGGATGTCATCTTGGAGGCCAGGAGACCCTCTACTAGAAAAACCTACTCCGCCAAATGGAAACTATTTTGCTCCTGGAATCAAGCAAAGGGCCAGAATCCTTGGGTAATAAATATACCTCAGATTTTACAGTACCTAGCTGAGATGTTAAACAGTGGCCTTTCCTTCTCTTCCATCAAGATCCACGCTTCAGCAGTTTCAGCACAATACAATACGGATCCTCCTTTATTCTCACATCCTCTATTAAGGCAGTTCCTCAGAGGGGCAAAAAATATAAAACCCCCACGGAAACCACCAGCTCCAGCTTGGGACCTCAACTTCGTATTGAAGAAACTGACACTGCCTCCTTTTGAGCCGGCCTCTTCAGCAGAGTTACAATACTTGTCGTGGAAAACAGCTTTGCTTCTGGCTATTACCTCAGCATGCAGGGTTTCGGAGTTACAGGCCCTCATGGCTGTGCAACCATTCATCATTTTCCATCAGGACAGGGTTTCCTTATGAACCAACCCTACCTTCATGCCAAAGGTAGTATCCAGTGTGGCTTTGAATCAGACTATTCATTTACCTACCTTTTATCCAAACCCCAGAACAAAGGGGAGAGGCTACTCCACTCCTTGGACATTCACAGGCAGCTTCGTTATTACTTGGACAGAACAAAGTCATTCAGGAAATCTGTGCAGCTCTTTGTGTCCTATGCTACAGGTGCTCAAGGAAAGGCGATTTCCAAACAGACTATTTCAAAATGGATAGCCCACTACATACGCTTTTGTTATTAATTTCATGGAAAATCAGTGCCTGTATATATCAGATCCCACTCCACCAGGGCTACAGCTACCTCAGCAGCTTTCCTCAGGGGGGTCCCTACCAAGGACATTCTGGAAGCAGCTACTTGGAGTTCAGTGCACACTTTCACCAAACACTACCACCTTCCACTATACTCAAAATCTAGAGCGGGCTTTGCCACAGCAGTCCTGCAGGGCATTCTAGCCCCTCCTAATTCCACTTAGTACCAGCCATCCTTACTTAGCTTTGGGATTCTACCCAAGTGTGATGACTGCAGCTGTATGCACGAAGAACATAGTACAGTTTTGTACCTACCATAAATGTAGATGTTCAAGTGCGCATACAGCTGCAGTCCAGGTTACCCTCCCTCCATCCCCTCTTAGGACAGAGCTTATGACAAACACCTTTAACATACAACCTATTTGGGGTATTCCTATATGGTGTATTTGCTTACAACTACTGTTTTGATTTATCTACTTATGTATGTTTGCATAACATCATGTATTGCCTTCCTTTCTGGGGGCACCTGACATCTGGGGCAAGAAAGACTGAAGAAAATGGCGTCGGCTGCATTTTTTATACCCCTGCCGCACTGACGTCAGGGAAGAAGCGACGACAACTGACGCCGGACCTAGACTTTGGAATTCGGCCGACCGAGGACCCGCCTGACGGCAGATAACCCAAGTGTGATGACTGCAGCTGTATGCGCACTCGAACATCTACATTTATGGTAGGTACAAAACTGTACTTTTTGCTGTAGGGTGTATTTTGATTCTGTTCTGTTGATCTTAATTTATGCAAAACATTCATATTTCAAGTATTTCCCTTTTCAGTAAAAGGAAAAACATTGCATATTGACTCACATACAAGATTATTAATCCTTTTTCCCATTATTTTACAGACTCTGACAATAAGGGTATCAACACCAATTGTCTGGTAGCTTGTATAACCACTTTATACTTGTTCAGCAAAATCAGACCTCAGCTGATGGTGAAGCACGCAATGACTATGCAGCCATACCTCACCACAAAATGCAATGTAAGTATTAATATAGAAAAGTTATTTTGTAGCATTGTAATATTTCAGATGTATCTTTTTAGAAGCTAATGAACTAAAATGTTAAAGAATGGTTTATAACAAGTTTATTTCATGCAGACTGTTGGTAAAACTAGCTTTATAGACGTTTGCAAGCCATTTAGGAACTATCTCAGCAACTGTGTTACTGTATTACATAGTCTCATACTTTTAAATGCTTTAACATCCTCCCTTTTCCATCTGTGCTGTGCAGTTTTGAATGTCTGTGTAGTAATTTTTCTCCCAGCTGTTCCCATAGCACATTGCATCGATCTGCAACACTGTCTGTGAAAAGTACTTCTGGGGATTCATAGAGTAGTTTATGTAATCTTTTGCCTGTGTCTTTTTCCCACTGTCTTTATTGTTCAGAATGACACCTTTACATCTTGTGCACCACTATCAACCCACCCCACCCCTTGTCTTCCAGTCTCAGGTGAGGAGAGTTTCAGTTTCTCTAGATACTTTCCCCTGTATCGCATGTATCTTTCTGGTTGTATTCCTCTGGACTCCTTCCAGCAGCCTATTAATGTACTTTTCATTGTTGGTACTCCAGAACTGCACACACTGACCAAGGTCTAGTAGAGTTGGAAGCATTGCTTAAGATACACTCTGCCATTTTGCTTGCTGCTGCCATTGCCCTCTCATTGTGCTCTTGGTAATGCATTCCGGATGTGATAAGCTCACCAGATCCTTTTCCTGCTGTAATGTTTACAGTTCCACTCCTTCTAGCTGATGCTTTACAAAGGGTTTGTTGTGGCCTAAGTGTGGTATTTTGCATTTGTTTGCATTGAACCTCAGCTTCCGCCTGTGTACACACTTCTTCAGGCTTTCCAAATTCTTCACTAGACGCCTTCCCCCATCCTCTATTGCTATACCTGTTTTTCATCAGCCTCTTGGTTGATCCTGTACATCTGTAGCAAACACATTAAAGATACTGAACCTAGGGCAAACCCTTGTGGGGACCAATTCCATATTTGATGGTGTCTCTCACTGCATCACCACAACACTCTGTCCTACCGTTAAACATGCAACTGCCAGTTCCTCTGTTTTGGGCCTTCCCCCAATCCTTAAATTTTTCCTGTCAACTTCCAGTATGAGGGAGAGCGAGAGCCCTAGCTTAAGACTTGGTATGCTACTACTGCCAGTGCATCCCTATCATGTTCCCTAATAACCCATCCATAAAACTGGATCTAGTTTGACAGCTCCTTCTGACCACAAACTATGTTTGTAGCTGTTGTGTAGGTTATTTTCCTTGATGCTGTCATCCTTCCCTTCAGGATACTCTCTCTGACTTCCTTAGTCACTGTTGCTAAACTAACAAACCTATAGGTTTCTAAAGTTTTTCTGCCGCCGGTCCTTTACAGGTGTAAAAATAGCTTCTGTCTTTCAGTCATGTGGTACTCAAAGGCTTTACTTTAACAATCAGGATCTGGATATGTTGAAATCCAGTTGCTGTTCTTTGTTTGAGTCATAGCAGGGTGCTTTTCTGGAAGCATCCTTGGAACTGGCCTGTCTCTGCTTCCAGGAAATCTAACCATTTTTATAGAGTTCAGAGTTCTTACAAATATCTGTGTAAAAGCCTCCTAGATCCCAGACGTGGTGTATGTGGATCTGGATTATGGGTCTGAATTTTTTCCAGACCCTTAAACTTCACTGACCAGGAGAGTAAGCTCTTAGACCACTGTAGGAGATCTATATGGCAATAGCTTTGGCCTTCTGTCAGGCATACTTGATTCAGTGCCAGTCTTGCAGCCATTACATTTTGCCAGTACTCTCACCCTTAGACTTTGCCTTTCTTTTTTCAAGTCGGACTAAGCCATTCAAGCCTAAGGTGAATTTATTAATACCCATCCAGTCATGTAGGTTCCTGTTTGAATAAAGATAATGCATCTTCAACTTCCACGGTTGCTGCACACCAAAAGCTTAGATGATGATCGTGTTTCACTGTTGCAGTCATTACATTTGGGTTATCTGCTTGCAGGTAGCCCTCAGTCAGCCTGATTAACAAAGTCTTGGGTCCTGCGTCAGTTGCTGTCCCTTCTTCCATGACGTCAGGTCGTCGGGTATAAAACATGCAGCCAATGCCATTACATCATTCTTTCTTGCCGTGCAGTGCCCGAAGCAGAAGCAGTTCGCAAGTGCCGGTCGGCTGACTCCTGAAATTTTCATTTTCGAGTTTCAGAACCGAAGTCTTCAACTAAAGCTAAGTATCCCGTTGGGGAAACTTTTTTCTTGCTCCTTACCGATGTCAGTAAAAGTTAATAATTGCATTACTTGTGGAAAACAAATACCTCATAAAGATTTTCATTCGTACTGTATTCCTTGCCTAGGCCCTGACCACGACGTACCTTGCTGTTGGTTTTGTGCTTTATTTATTCAGCGCACTATCCGTCATCAGTATATTTTCGCCTCTAAATATTTCTGTTCTCAGTTTAATTATCCAGAAATGTCGTCGGTTAGCCATCCGACTATTGGGATTCTGAAAAAAACACAAAGATAGAGACAGAGACAGGCTGCCGAGGTCCAAAACTGCCGACGACGCTTCTCCTAAGCCAGTCGCCAGTTCGCCGGTATTCAGTGAGGCGCTTTCTCAGCCACTGATACCCGCTACTTCTGATTCACAGGTCTCTACTGAGACCCTTTCGAAGTCCGGTATGCCACGAGATGCTTCAACTATGGAACCTGCGGATGTCTCTACCTTGGATGGGTCCGGAGCCGCTGTGCAGACACCGGCTTCTGAGGGTGTATTCAGGCCTGTGGACTTGCATATTAAACTGACGCCTCCTTCTTTATTTACTTAGACCTAAATCTCGATCCATGCCTAAAAAATTGACGCCCAAGCCACATGCTCAGGCCTCTATGCCTAAAAAAACAAACAAAAAAAACCACATAAGAATGGCTGAAGATCTAATAACTCTAATCAAGGGTAGCCACCCCCCCCCCCCTTCTAAGAGGCCTAGGACTGAAGTGGATTATGAATCTTTTCGTCCGGATTCTGTTTTTTCTGATTCTTCTGATGATCTGGATTTGCCCTTATCTACTTATGAAAATTTTGATGTAGAGGACTCCATTCCCTCTGCTTCCCCTCCTGAGGATTTTTCTTTTGGGTAAACCTTGCATACTGTAAGGGAGCATTTCCACTGGGAAAGCCAGGATTTTTCTGATTCAAAAAAGAGGTTTAGGGATTTCCTTCTCCTTTTTAAAAATCCTGTTGCAGATCCAGAGACTATTTCACATGGACCCAAGGGCATTAAGGCTTCTACTGCTAAAAATCCTACCCCTTTTGATAGAGACTCCAGGGCGCTGGATAGATGGGGTAAGAAGGTTTACACTTCTGCAGCCTTGGCCATTAGGGCTTTAAACTGCCAGTTTCATATGTTAAAGCATCAGCAATATGTTATTGGACTGCTTAAACATAAAATGATGTTGATTCCTGACTGTGTGGAAAATAAAGAATTACAGGATTTAATGCATTCTGCTGAATAAGTTGGAAAACATACTTTGCAATGTGGTTTTGATTCATTAGAAGCCTCTTGCAGGGCTGCTGTTACCGGATCTGTGCTCAGAAGACATGCTTGGTTTAAGGAGCAATCTTTGCCTGATCATGTTAAAGCTAAATTGTTGGATGCTCCTTTAAATCAGGACCGCCTGTTTGGCAACAAAGCTGAGGAAATTCTTAAAAAGATGGAAGATAAAGCTAAATCTATGCAAACTCTAAAAGATTTTTTACAAGTTCAGCCTCCTAGATTTAGTAGGCACTGGCCCTCTAAGAATTGGTCCTTTCCAGCCCCTTGTAGGTCTTCTCAAGCCAAACCCAGACACAGCAAAAAACCGAGGTTTCAATCGTAGGGGACACACTCAACTAAGGTGTGGGGGGGCCTCCACTTCCAAATCTGGGAATAGTAAGACTCCCCCCTATGGTAAACTGTCTCAGTGACTTCCTTTTAAAATTTCCAAGCACTTATCAATTGAGTGCCCCTTTGGGGGGAAAGATTGCTCTTCATGCAAAGAATTGGGAACTCATTACCCAGGACAAATGGGTTTTAAATATAGTGTCCCAGGGATACACATTTCACTTCCACACGTTGCCAACACCAAGCGGGTGGCCAGACCTTCCCCAAAATCAGTGGGCAGAGGCCCATAAACAAGTACTTTCTCTCTTAAGCATAGGGGCTATTCAACTGGTACCAGAAGAGGAAAAGGGACAAGGTTTCTACTCAAGACTTTTCCTGGTACCCAGAAAAGAGAATTCATGGCTTACTATCCTGGACCTGTCTACTCTAAACACCTTTTTGGAGATTCCAGAATTCAACATGCTGACTTTTCACCAATTACTTCCTATGCTAGGCAAAGATGCCGGGTTGGCAACACTAGATTTAAGAGAAGCATACCTGCACATCCCAATCAAGGAAGCTTGCAGAAGATACCTACGCTTCAAAGCAGGCTACACGCAGGATCAGTTCTCTGCACTGCCCTTTGGCTTATCTACTGCGCCCAGGCTGTTCGCAAAGTGCCTAGCTCCAGTTATTGCATTTTGCAGGCAAAGAAATATTCAAATATACCAATACCTGGACGATTGTCTAATTCAGGCAGAAAGCCAGGACATACATTTGAATCATCTGGCCTTTGTACAAAGGGTTCTAACTTGTCTGGGGTACACCATAAACGGAAAGAAATCACACCTGGTATCCTGTCAACAAATTATATTCCTGGGAGCAAGCTTGAATACAACTTCCCAGATGTCTTGCCTCACGCCAGAGAAACAAATTCATTTGACAACCTACTTCAAACAAGTGGCCATAAAAACCCTGCTATCTGCATTCTTCTAATTCCATATGCAAGACTGCATATGAGGAAACTACAGTGGTATCTCAGAAGCCTATGGTGTCAACATTCTCAAGACCTGGAAACAATGTTTCCTTTCATACCTTGCCTACGCCTAGAGTTCCTTTGGTGGGCAGAGGCCTGCCACCAAAACAAGGGACTACCTTTCACACCGCCGCCTGACACCCAAACCCTAACAGCAGATTCATCAGATTATGCATGGGGGCTCACCTGGCAGGGGAGTGCATTCAGTGCAAATGGAACCCAAGTCAAATGCATCTGCATATCAATCAAAAAGAAATGTTAGCTGTACAGAATGCTCTGACAGCCTTCAAGGACGACATTCTTCCAGGACAACTAATGGTAAAGACTGACAACACCACTGTTATGTGGTACATAAACAAGCAGGGGGATACATATTCTTACCCCCTCTGCAGACTTGCCATGGCACTGTGGAACACAGCCTTGAGCTACCAAGTGCCACCTACAAGCTCAATTCCTGCCAGGAAAATTAAATACACTGGCAGACAGACTAAGCAGAAACTTCAGGGACCCACACGAATGGAAACTGGAACCAAGGATTTTCAACATGTTGACATGCAAATGGGGGAGCCAAAATATAGGCCTGTTTGCCTCTCCCCAGAATTACTTATTGGACAAATTTTGCACAAGGACTCCCCACAAACAAGCCTGGAAAGTGGATGCTTTGTCCTTCAGCTGGAAAAACCTATCAGTCTATACTTACCCCCCTGCCTCTGCTCTCCAAAGTACTACTAAAAATCAAATAGGACAAACCAAGGATGATTTTGATTGCTTCAGACTGGCCGTGCCAACACTGGTACCCCCTCCTGGGCAGTGTGTCACGGTTATCTCCATGGCACCTGCCTCAGACTCCTTCCCTGCTGTCTCAGCAGAAGAACCAGATTCTGCACCCTCAGCTTCTAACACTGAACCTTGCAGCCTGGCTAATTACTTAATCTCTCCTTTTCCATCCCTCATCAAACCTGTGATGAATATCATTTTAGAGGCAAGGAGGCCTAGTACTAGAAAATCTTATGCTGAAAAATGGAAAAGCGTGTCTGCCTGGAACCAGTCTCAAGGGATGAGCACAGCAGCGCCCAATTTACCTTGGATTTTACAATACTTAACTGAGATGCTTCTCAAGGGCCTGTCTTTTCCTCCATTAAAATTCACTCCTCAGCCATTTCAGCTCATTATAACACAGAACCTCCCCTCTTCTCTCATCCACTGCTCAAACTGTTCCTCAGAGGGGCCAAAATTTTGAGACCACCCAGTAGAGCTCCAACCCCAGCCTGGGACCTTAATTTTGTTTTGGAGAAACTCACTCTACCTCCTTTCGAGCCAGTTGCTACTGCAGACTTAAAATTTCTTTCTTGGAAAACAGCTTTCCTTTTAGCAATCACTTCAGCTAGAAGGGTATCTGAATTACAGGCCCTTATGGCTGTGGAGCCTTTCATCATCTTTCATGCTGACAGGGTGTCCCTCAGAACCAGTCCATCCTTCATGCCCAAGGTGGTATCCAGTGTGGCTCTTAATCAGTCCATTCATTTGCCAACCTTCTTTCCCAAGCCACAGAATAAAGGGGAACAGATACTGCATTCCTTAGATGTGCACAGACAACTTAGATTCTACTTGGACAGGACTAAACCCGAAAGGAAATCTGAACAACTGCTGATGGCATTTGCTGCAGGGGCAGAGGGGAAGGCTATTTCAAAAGCAAACCATTTCTAAATGTATAAGCCATTGCATTCATTTCTGCTATAAGCACTTTAGAAAACCTATCCCCCAGGGGATCAGACCTCACTCCACCAGGGCTGCATCTACCTCTACTGCCTTTCTCAGAAGCGTCCCTACCAGGGACATCCTAGAAGCTGCTACCTGGAGTTCTGTACATACTTTCAACAAGCATTATCATTTGTCAGTTTCCTCTAAATCCAGAGCCGGCTTTGCCACTGCAGTCTTGCAGGGCCTTATAGCCTGCCCTAATGCTATCTAAATTCCTCCTCCCCAACCATAGCTTTGGGAATCTACCCAAATGTAATGACTGCAACAGTGAAACACGAAGAACATAGTGCAGTTGTATACACTTGCCATAAATGTAGATGTTCGAGTGTATTCACTATTGCAGTCCTGGTTACCCTCCCTCCAGCCCCCTAACTTCTTTTGGCTATACCTCAACTTCCCTTTACTATGCTTAAAAGCCTTTTTGGTGTATTTGCTTTTTGGGTGGTGGTATATATTTGTGCTTTTATATTTAATTGCTTCCCATTAGGGGGGCACCTGACATCTGGGGCAAGAAAAACTGATGTAATTGGGTTGGCTGCATGTTTCATACCCCTGATGATGGGACAGCAACCGATTCAGGACCCAAGACTTTGTTAATCAGGCTGACTGAGGGCTACCTGCAAGCAGATAACCCAAATGTAATGACTGCAACAGTGAATACACTCGGAACATCTACATTTATGGTAAGTATACACAACTTTACTTTTCAAATCTCCCATTCTGGAAAAAGAAACTTGATAAGGGCTAGTAATTCTGCCAGTTTAGTAAAATTCAGTTACTGGCAAGTAAGTGTACTGTCTGAATGCCAGCAAAGAAGAAACTTGGAGAGACTTAGAAAATCAACTAGAAAGAGTGACGAGAACATTGACTTGGAAGAATAATGTTTTAACTTGGTCTGACTCCAAGCTCTGTCAGTACACACTATATCCTACAGACTGCTTAGAAGTGATCTGTTTAGTACACAAGACAACCTCCGACCTGATAATGATGAATTTGCTGCACATAAGCAAGCCAAATAGCATCAGAAATACTGTGTCTGGGGGGAAAATCTCCTCTACAACATCAGCAGAATGATTTGGAGTGACAGATACATCTTTTAGAGGATACTGCTGCTCTGGAGCAGACTCCACATACTGATAAAACAACATTCTTCCCTGTCCCTGATTCATGCACTGCTTGGACCTGTGGATGGAAAAAGGAAAATTTATCTCGGGACGGTCCCGCGTGCTACTAATGGATAGAGGTAGCTCTGGAATGCTTTATCCCATACATTTGGCCTCTCAAATTACTTATGGTATGATCTCATTTATTCTCATTAGTGGCAATATATAATTATCGACCATGGGATGCGTAAAACCAGTCTCTAACCAGATTGGATAGGTTAATTTGAGCTCAAAAAGGTAAACAGGCTAGGCTTAAAATGACCTTCAGGGGCAACTAGCCTAGTACTTGGCTATTAACCTCTAAGTGTCCTGCAACTATTCAGCAAAAAGCAGTTCAGGCTCCAGCTTTGGTACAAGAGACGACTTCCACTAATTTTGAGAAAAAATAAATAAATCAAATATGCTCAGAGCAAATGAAAATAAATGCAAATTAAAGGAGTTTATCAACTAGCGTAACAAAAGGCTGGAAAATGGAAGAAGCTTTAAATAGCTGTTCAGATGAACTGATAAAACTGCCAAAATCAGAGACTGAAATGAAGAAAGGTTGGCTGACAGAGACTGCTCAGGAAGAGCTATTTAAAAAATGGTAGAGTTAGAGGACAGAGCATATAGAGAAAACGTGTGATTTTTTGCTGTAACAGAGAAACTGGAAGGAACAGATTATATTGATTTTATGAAGGCACAAATAAGCTACTGGACTGGTATTGCACAGCAGGATTTGTTAACTGAAATGGTGCATCATGTTTATGCTCCAAATCTGGCCATGGGAAAGTGACTTAAGACCTGTATTGGTAAACGTGTAATCATGCCTACCAAAAGAGTTGATCCTGACAAAACTATGGCAGAAGGGCAACATGTTAAGAATTGGAGACAGTAGAGTGTTTGTGGAAAATTATTATTCACTGCACACCAGGCAGAAGAGGTTCATAGGCTGGTACTAGGCTGCTGGCACTAGGGCCTGTACAAGCCTAGCCATAACAATTCCCTGGCTGTTTCTTCCCACACTGTTTACTTCCCTGGACCCCTGTCTAGCAGGGCGACTGACATGATCCCTGTGGTGAATTTCCTTTCTCCCATCCAGTCATCAAGGTGCCTTTTGAAGAGGGCCAAAGAGGCGCTCTGCTTGACATGTATGGGCAGTCTATTCCAGAGTCTGGAGATTCTCTGGGTCAGGAACCTATCCCTCCAGCATGTTTTGTTTATTGTGATGACCAGGTTTAGATCCCTGGAGCATGTGGCTCTGAGGGTTTGGGATTTCTTTAAGTGTAGCATGTCCAACAGCTCTGGGTTTGACATGGCCTTGTATGTTAAGCAGAGATCGCCTCGGATTAGACGATATGCGATGGAGTATAACTGGAGTTTAAGGCGTTCAGCATAGGGCATCTGCTTTAGGCCTGTGATTCTTTTAATGAGGTATTTCTGTGGCCTTTCCAGTTGTTGCAGATGTCTTGAGAGGTACATACCAAATGAGGCATTCTATTCTATAATGGGTCTAATGAGGGATGAGTACAGTGGGACAATGACCTTCTTTTTTCTGGATGAAAAGCCCTTAGTGATGAGTTGTGCCACATGGAAGGATTTCCTTATTGTTGTGGCAATGTGGATATTGAAGGTGAGACCACTGTCCACCTGTGTCCCTAAGTCTCATCACACTTTCGGTGCTTAGTGCACTGCCACCTATGTGGTAATTCACGGGTACATGTTTTTTCCCAAAGGGGATAACTGTACATTTTTTGGCATTGAGCTTGAGCCCATGGCTCTGGCACCAAGCATCTGTTTCTTTAAGGCCCTTTTGTAGAGTATCCACATCATTTGGGGATTCAGTAATGGCTCCCAGTTTGCAGTCATCTGCGAACTTTGTTAGCCAGAGTCCCTTAGTGTTGGCCTGTACTTCAGAGAAGTAGATGCCAAACAAGAGAGGTCCCATGACTGAACCCTGAGGTACTCCACTTGTCTGGAGCTGGATTTGGAGTCAGCTACTTTTACAGTGTGGGTTCTGTCAGTAAGCTAGTTGGCAACCCATCGAGTGATGTAGGGATTAATGCCCAGCTTAGTAAGTTTATCTATGATTCCAGAGTGGGAGATGGTGTCAAAGGCCTTGACGACGTCCAGATAGGCTGTGTGGATTGTCTTACCCTCGTCCACGGCTCTGGAGACTGATTCGAAGAAGTCATTCAAGTTTAGGAGACAAGATCGGCCCTTTACGAACACAAACTGGGTGGGGTCCAGTTTTTTAAGGTTGCCAATGTCTCTGTTTATAAGTTCCATGATAATACGTTCCAAGGCCTTGCAGATCAGGCTCGTCAAACTGATGGGGCAGTAGTTCCCGGGATCCAAGGTGGATCCCTCCTTGTGGAGTGGGATAACTGTAGCTGTGCACCACTCAGTGGGCAGAAAGCCTGAGGTGAGAATATGATTAAACATGACACTTAGGTGAGGTGCTAGTTCATTTTGTAATTCATGTAGTACACAGCCCGGGATGTCATCTGGTCCCATGGATGCTGTATTCTTAGCTTTGGAGAGTGCGTTTTTTACCTGTGTGGCCGTTTTTACCAGAATTTGGCAATCTTCCGGTATTGAGATGGGCCATGGGTGAGAGGGTGAAGTTGGCACTGAATTGATCTGCCAGGATATTGGCAATATCCTTGGGATCAGTATATTTACTGCCATTCTGTTGTAGATCTGAGCAGATCTGAGCATTGCCATTTAGATTCTTGACATAGTTATAGAATGCCTTGTGGTTGTCTTTGGAATCTTTGGCAGTTTTATTTATCCCAGCAGGCTGGGAATGTTGAAGGGTAAGTGTATCCAGATGTCTTCAGAATATTGTTTTCTTCTGTGGAAGATCAGAGTCCTTTTTTGATGCTGAGCATACTGAGTAGGAAATACAAAATTTTGTCAAACAAAAAGTGAGCAATCCAACAAAGGACGACTCTCCTTCCCATTCTTATTATAATAAAGCTCATAGAGAGTCTTGCTAGTTTTCCAGTGTTCCAAAGGAAAATTCTTTAAAGACTAGAAGTACAGGAGTTGACTAGAAGAAACTGAAGTACCTTGGACTTACTGTAGTCTGGGGTTGAGAGTTGGAAATTATTAGGATGAAGACCAACACTGAAATTGGTCAATCACTTTGAGATTATGAAGCATAAATCACATTTGTGAAATAGGTTTTACAAGAAAAAGTAACTAAGAAAGATTAGACTTTACTTGAATGTTAAACTTGTCGGGGGACTGAAAAGTGTATACCCATTTCATGTCATTAATGTTTGGAAGGGCACAAAAAGGAAAACTAAGTAAAACAATTTTTGTTAACACTATTTGTGTGAAACATTCCACGTAATTTGTATCATGAAATGTTTTGTTCAAATATTTTATATAGTATGTTTATAAAACATTTCATGATATAAACTGCATGTTGTATATTAAAGCATTTTCAGTGATTGTTGTATGTGATTAAGTACTTATTTCTTTTTAGCTTTCAAAAATGAAGGCATTCCAATGTAAAAAGAGAAGAAAGGCTGTAATAATGTGCGGTGGGGGTGGGGATGGAGCATAAAAGCGCACGGATTATAATATATGTAGTGTCGGGATATTTTCTTTTTTGCATTGGTGAATGTCTGGATAAATGACCGTGGCTTAATAATTTTTTTGTGTAAGCAGGTGGGTTTTAAAAATAAAAAAACACTGTGAATGTAATGAAGAATTTTCCTTTAGCAAATAAATGTTCAGCATGTGTTAAGAAGTCTGCAGTTGAGGGCAGCTGTATGTTCTCTTATGTTTCCATGGAGACAAGTTGCCAGCTATGCATCTCAAGAGTTGTGGACATTGTTTGCTGAGAGAAAGGTAAAATTAAAAGGTACAAGGGCAAGCAGCATACTAAAAGTAAGGTTTGACATGATTAGTAGTGAGTAACAGCAGATTTCCTGGTACTTAAATACTTCCAATGTATTTAGTAGAACAATGAAAAACTTAGATTCATTTTTAGATAATGCAGTTTTTCTTAAGGCTGAAAGTTAATGTTTTCTGAAAGCATGCCAGCGATTTTCACATCTGAGAGGGAATTAAAGATGAGACAAGAACAGGCGGCTGCTTGTGTAAGTAGGAACACAGGCTGTGTAACATGAGCCTTACCATGAATAACCTTATTTTTTGATTGGGTAATGCCTGCGGGTGCATCTGTCGATTTGGGACAGTTGTTCTTGTCAGGGGGGTTAAACTGCATTATTTGAAGATTTACATAGTTTTGCATGTTTAATATATTAGGTTATGGGAATGCTTTGGGGATAGGTTTGTCTCTCTGTGTGAAGGTTTTCATTAAAACAGAACTAAATGGAGATGACAAGAAACAAGTGTATAAAAGGTCAACCTGCCAAGCTTTAGTGGGTACATCTCACACAGAATCTAGAAGTAGACGTTTGTTTTAAAAAAGCTGTCATATATATATATTAGGCCAGAATAATAACTACTTGCCATAATAGCTGTATTAGCCATATTTTGGAAAGACATGAAGGTAAGGATATTTAATTATATTAAGAAATACAGATTGAAAGTAACAATGATACCTGAGACACGTTTGGAAAGAAGGGAGCATATGAATTTGATAAAAGGATTTGAAGACTGAAATTCAGCAGAATGTCAGGGACATAGGAAAAGGGGAAGTATTTGTACTAATTAATAGAGGAGCTACAGTAGTGATTGAAGAGTGAAAAATATGGTACATTTGTGGTATTAAGGGACTGCTGTCAAAGGTTGAGGACAGTAGTGTTATGTATTTATATTCCACCTAAAACTACTGTTATAGAGCTTAAAACTAGGAGGAAATAATTAGTTTTCAGCAGGGAATATTATTCCGGATTATTCTGGATGTAAATTATTATTTATTGTTGGGGACTGCAATTTCATTTGCAACAGTGAGGATGTAACTGAGAAAAATTCGACCAACCACTCAGCCAAGCCTCCAAACACAGCTTGTATTTTTCATTCTTTAAAAGTAAAAACAAGAACTTCATCAGAAAATACTAGTCAAATGAGCAGTTTAAAAAGAGAGCCAAAGAAAGCACATGACTAAACACTACCAATAATTAGTTTGTGTTGTCTCAAAAGGAAATTTAAAGTGCAGGCGAAGAAAAATAAACTAATGTCATATATTTTAAAATATAAAAAATAAACCATCAAAGTAACTTTTGGATCAGTAAAAAGCAATGTGCTCATTAAGTCCAGGATTACATTTGTACAAACAAAATATTTTACTGCAATTCTAAGTACTTCGTTTACTTGATGTCCCGTGAGTCCTTTGAAAGCTTTTACATCGGCAAGATTATACAATACTTGTTATGAAGAATCTGTTAACACAACTTGGCTATACGCAAGAAAGATCCAAATAATGCCATTGCCAAGCATGCCGTTTTATGTAGTGACTTTAAAAAGTTCACTTTTTTTGTTTTAGATTTTGTACACACAGATAAATTTTGTGGTGACAGTAACAGTTTGCTTGAATGTCATGAATCTGCATGGCAAATTCAGCTTAGAGCTGATCATTGTTTTTGTTTATTTGCTGTTTGTTAACCGCTTAAGTCCATTGGGCCATTTTCAATGGAGGTTCGGGGAGAAAAGCTCTTTGTACATACATACAGAAACAATACAAGTAACAATCACATCACAACTAATACAGGGTAATACAGAAATAAGTCATTAGAAGTTATTACAGACAATTTCACAATACCATTAACGAATCACATCAAAATTAATGCAGGGTATTACAGAAATAAACGTCAGCAGAAGTTATTACAAACACAAAAAGTAACAAAACTGCATATTATGCCAAAGTTATGGGTTTATGATGTGTTAAGATTTCTTGTAGGTAGATAACCTATAATGTTTAAAATGAAAAAAAAGGGAGAGTAGGATGTTATAGGAGTCAGGAGCAGGATGATGAATAAAGATGTCTGAGTGGAAGGTAAAGTTTTGAGAAGGTATACTTGATGCACTGGAAGTGTAGCATAGAGATTAGGAGGGGTGGGAGCAGGAACATTCCAATTTAGAAGAGAGATAAGAATGGAGTAAGGTCTTAAAAGTAGAGAGGTTCTGGATAGTTTGAATATGGGAAGGAAGTGAGTTCCATTTCCATGCTATGGAGAAAGATAAAAGAAATTGGCCAGGAGTGCGTAATGGTTTATACATTTCCAGTAGATTTTGTTTATTAGACCTGAGGGATCGGTCAAGAAAGTGCATGGTAAGGGCGGGAGAGAGAGTGGCATTGAGAATGCTTGAAGATGAGTTTATGGGCAGTGGAGAGGTGAATGAAGGAGAGAGAGTTGGGAAGCTCTAGCCAGTTTAAGGTGTGTAAGGAGTCACAGTGGTGAGAGGATCATGATTCTGATGATCATGATCCTGGACTTAATTATTAATTTTAAATTGTATGACATTAGTTTGTTTGTTATTCTTCACTTGCACTTTAAATTTCAATTCAAGTATTTCCTTTTGTGACAACACCCACTATTTAATGTTTGGTAGTGTTTAGCCATGTGATTTTTTTTTACTGTCTTTTTAAACTGCTTGTCTCATTTGACTTGTATTTTCTGATGAAGTTCTTGCTTTTACTATTAAAGAACAAAAGTGCTAAAAAGTACAAGCTGTGTCTAGAGCCTTGCCTAGGTGGTTGGTAGAATTTTTCTCTGTTAAGTTTGGTTTGTACCTTGGGGACTTATAAAGGAAAATTTAACAAGTGGGTAGATGTCTGAAGAAATATTTGGTAGTAAATTCAGTAGTAGGAACTGCAATATTCTCCAAGGTACAGTAACTGGGCTAGACTAGCCAAAAATATATATATTTCGTAGGAACATGTACATTTAATTGAAAGCTTTGCACACATCTAGTAACTATTTTAGATTGTACACCAGTAACAGCAAATGTAAGGTGAGGTAATGAAGTAAAAATGAGACACTGGCACATCCCCACCTACCTGTTAGAGGAATTTAAGGAATGGATAGTGGAAATTATTTGAGAGTTATTAGGGAAAAATAGAAATGTTTTCAGAAGTTATAGCTAGTGAGTGAGATGAAATGAAATTGGAGTTTAAAATAGGGTAGAAATAAAAGAAAAAAAGATATGGTTAAGAAGTAGTTTAGAGAAGCTGTCAAAGGTTAATATATTGCAGAATAAGGGAATCACACAAGAAGAGGCACAACTGCAGAGAGCTCGAGAAAGACAATAAAGGAGTATCTTGTTAATATGCATGAGTTTAGAAAGATTGCTGTTGAGCAACTGTTTCTGATGACTCCAGAGCACAAACATTTTAGTATAACGATTTAGGTAACGGGGTAGCAATGGCTGTTGACAAAGCTAGAGAGCCTATAACAAGAAAGAACAAGAACCTGTAGAGGTATTAACAGATATTTCAGAAATGTTATGAAAATGTGTGTAAATCAGAGAAATGTGGAAACCAAGAAACAGCAAAAAATAGAAATATTTTTGGAAGACAATGTATGTCAATGTTAGAGGTAGATGAGGCTCCACAGTTAATGGTTAAGATTGCAGGAGATGAGATACAAACAGTAATGTATAATTAATCTGCAGGGGATCTTCAGGAACAGATGTTGGTCCTGTGGGGGATTGGAAGCTGGGAGGGAAGAGGGTAGTGGAATTCTAGAGGGTTTTGTTCAACATTATTTTAAAAGGTGTGGAAGCACCAGACATCCTGGAGGGAGGGCTGTGGTGTATGTAGTACCAAAGAACAGTGGGGCCCATGGAATCTAGCTTCATATGGGGCCCATTTTAATTATAAACTGTGATTACAAAGTGTTTGTCTACAGTAGCTAAAAGAATGACAAGAGTGTTGCCAAAGTTGATAGATGTGGATCAGCATGGTTTTCTTGGGGGGTGAGAAACATATGACAGCATTGACAGAACAGTGATGATCAGAGGGGAGGAAGAATGTAAGAAAATACAGATGCTGTTGGTTGCTATTGCTGCAGAGAGAGAATTCAACAGAGTAAGCTGGGATTTTGAGTGGGACAATGGAAGCATTTGCAATCCCCGATACAATAATAAGGTTAATTAGGAAGACATATGAGAGATCAGTCAGAAATTATGGTGGGAGATTTATTTTCTGATAAGATGTCTGAACAGAGGAACCATGCAGAGGGATGTCTTCTTTCCCCTTTGTTGCTTGCAATACATTAAAAGCCATTGTTAAAGAAAATAAGTTACTCAGAAATTCAAGAATATGGTTGATATGGTAATCAAGAAAGGTTGGCTTTGTGTGCAGACAGTATTGTTTTATACTTGATAAAACCAGAAAAGGACATCTCAGTGTTGTGGAACATTTTGAGACCGTTACAAGTCTTTTCAGGATATAAAACTGAGGACAGAGCAGGAGCTATGGATGTGTGACCTATGTTATGCACCCATGAATTGGTTCAGTAATACCCATAGTTGTGGGGGTACGATAAAATGTAGTGTTTAGGAGTATAGATTAAAAAGGATTCTGTAATGGCAGCTTAAGGATATGTGGAAAGAGACTAAACAAAAGAAACTTTTAAGCTCTCTGTAATTACAGATACCAGAATTCCAGCAGTAAAAATTATTTTAGTCCGTTTAGTTTTATACATATGTCAGGTACATTTTAACAATCAGAGGAGAAGTTATGGATAATAATTAATAGAGCTTAAAGATTTTATCTGGGAGGGAAGAGGGCAAGAGCCAAGTGGGATAGGTTGATCTTTCCAATAGAACAAGGTAGTTCAGGATTACCTGATTTGAAGGGATATTTTAGAGCTACGCAGTGAAGACACATATACATAGCACTAGCAGAAAGCTGTAAAATCTGATATTTCATTCTTCAAGAATAGGTTCATAGGTTTATACTAGGCTATCTGCCCTAAGGCATTTATAAGCCTAGCCCAAAGTTCTGTGGCTTACGCCACCCCTTATATGAAAAAATACTGTACCCATTAGTTTGTTGTGCCTCTGTCCAGCAGTGACACAGAGATGATTCCCGGGGTAAACCTACGATCTCCCATCCACAGGTCAAGATTTCTCTTGAACAGAGCCAGCAAGGTGCTCTGCCTCACATGGACCGGGATTTTATTCCACAGCATAGGGAGTCTCTGAGTGATAAATCTATCCCTCCAGCACGTCCTATTTATATCCGTGCTAAGGTTTAAGTCGCTTGCTCTAGTGGTTTTGGTGGATTTGGATTTTTTGAGGTGGAGCATGTCCATTAATTCCGGGTTGGACATGGCCTTGTATGTCAGGCACATGTCACCTCTGAGCAGACGGTATGCGACTGAATAGAGCTGGAGTTTCTTCAATCTGGCAGCATATGGCAGATTTTGGAGTCCCTTTATCCTTTTGGTGAGGAACTTTTGGGGTATCTCCAATTGCTGCAGATGTCGGGTGAGATACATCCCGAATGGGGCATTGTACTCGATCATTGGTCTGATAAGTGAAGAGTACAGGGGAACAATGACCTCACTAGATCTGGATGTGAATCCCTTCATGGTCAGGTGGGCAATGTAGAAGGTCTTTCTAACCACTTTAGCAACGTAAGTGTCAAAAGAAAGGCCACTGTCAACCTGGGTCCCCAGGTCCCTGATAACCTCTTCTGTGCTTAGTGGATTGCCACCTATATGGTAGCTTGGGGTTACCTTGTTTTTCCCGAAGGGTATGACTATACATTTTTTGGCGTTTAACTTCAGGCCATGGCTCTGGCACCAGCTATCTGTTTCCGTGAGTCCCTTCTGAAGGATATCCGTGTCCGATGCACTTTCAACTATGGCGCCCAGTTTGCAGTCGTCTGCAAACTTTGTCAGCCAAAGTCCTCCCATGTTGGCCTGTACTTCTGAGAAGTAGATGCCGAACAATAGGGGGCCAAGGACCGAGCCCTGTGGGACACCACTTGTGAACAGCTTGGAGTCTGACATAGCGCCAGCAACTCTAACCCTGTGGGTTCTGTCCTTAAGCCAGTTTGCAACCCATCTTGTGACATATGGGTTTACATTTAAGCTGGTAAGTTTTTCTACAATACCCGAGTGGGATATTGTGTCGAAAGCCTTTGCAAGGTCAAGGTAGGCTGTATGGACTGCCTTTCCCTTGTCAATGGCCTTGGTGACTGTTTCGAAGAAGTCGACCAAGTTCAAAAGGCATGAGCTGCCCTTGACGAAGCCAAACTGGGTCGGGTCCAATGTCTGCAATTCCCCTATATCTTTGTTTATGAGCTCCATTATGATCCTCTCCATAGCTTTGCAGACTAGACTTGTTAAGCTTATGGGGCGGTAATTACCAGGGTCCGTAGAGGCACCGCCTTTGTGGAGTGGGACCACAGTTGCCATACGCCACTCCTCGGGCATGTATCCTGTGGTAAGGCTGAGATTAAACAGCTGCCTTATGTGCGGGTTTAATTCCTCATTTAGCTCGTGTAGCACACAGCCGGGGACACCATCCGGTCCCATTGATGCTGTGTTTTTAGCTTTAGAGAGCAGCCTTCACCTGCGCATTTGAGATGTCTGGGAGGCTACACTCCACTGGGATAGTTATCTCTCCTTTAGGGGAGAGGGGTGAAGTTTGCACTGAACCTGTCTGCCAGTATGTTGGCAATGTCTGTGGGTTCATTGATTTTTGTATCATTTTGGACTAATTCTGAGCATATCTGGGAGTTTCCACCCAGGTTCCTAACATTGCTGAAAAAGGCCTTATGATTGTCCTTTGAATCCATGGCAATTTTTCTCTCAAAATTGGCCTTAGTTGATTTTATGAGTGCTCGTATTTTTTTACTAATAATGATCAGGGGTGACTTCCCTTTTATGGATTTTGTTCTATCATGTAATAGCTTTCTCCTCTTATTGTAAAGTTTGTTAATGGCTGGGGTCCACCAGACTGGACGTTTGCCCTTTGTGGAAAGAGTCTTGGTTTTATTTGGGATTGCCTGATCCATGCAGTCCTGGAGGGTGTTCATAGAAGGCATTTGTAAGGGCTTCCGCAGCTTGGGTTGTGGTTTCCACTGGCTCAGGGGCCTTGAAGGATACCACACCAGTCTTGAGTAGTGTGAAGTTTGCTTTAGAGAAGTTCTTCACTGTGGTCTTTTTTGTTTGGGGTGGGGGCGGGATGTGGATTTCCAGTGAGATTAGTTTATGATCAGATCTCACCAATGAGGGATATACTTCCGGTGTGGAGCATTTTGTCCCCATGTTTGTGATAATGCGATCTAGTATATTTTCTCCTCTCGTGGGAACGGTGACTAGCTGTTCCATGGCATTTGAATTTATGAACTCCAGGAACCGTTGGGCTAGAAAGTTAGGGCTTGAGTAATGTTCCCAGTCTATATTCGGGTAGTTGAAGTCACCCAATATGATGGTGTTTGGAGATACATTTATTCCCTCCAGTGTCTTCAGGAAGGCTGTGTGGGGTTCCTGAGTTTGAGAGGGTGGCCCATAGCATGCTACAATTTGTAGAGCAGTTTTGCCTATGGTTAGTTGCACCTGGATGGTTTCCGAAGCTTCGTGCGTTGCCACCAACCTGGAGGTGTTGGGTCTAGGATCCAATCTTCAGATCCTTTTCAATTGCATTTGCAAGACTTAGGATCCGAATCTTGAGCTTCTTCTACCCACATTGCTCTGTCCCATCCCCAACTCCCCAGATCTCATTTGCTGCCATTGTGTCAAGACGCAGATCCATTCTCGAACCAGAGTGATGTTTTTTCTATAAATCTAATATCTTTGGATTATTCTTTTCTAACTTTGACAGTTTAAGTAGTATAGTTGCTGTTTTCTTCTCTTCTCCTCCCTCTTGATATTTAGAAGGTTGCTGAATGTGCTCTTTCTCTTGTTTCTTCCTTTAGTGCCTTCAGCACATCTTATATTTCTATCACTTTTATTAGTATCAAAAAAAATTGTGTTTTGTGTGTTGCTGGCTTAGTTTGTGTGTACTCCAGGTAGAGCATGTGGCTATTACACATCTAATTCCTAAAATCTGTTGTTTGTTGGTGGTGTGGACGTGTCTGAAAAGCCCTCTGGTTTTAAGAGATGCACTTTTTGTGGGCATAAAATCCCCAGTTTGGATGCCCACAGTAAGTGTGTTTACTGCTTGGGGCCTGAGTATCTGATGTCTGCTTGTGAGATATGCGCCTCTTTCAACCCCAGGGCCATCTCTGATTTTCCCAATAAATTAATACTTAAGGGCTTACTCCAGGCCTCTTTGTAGTCTTCACCTGGGGCTCAGATCTCCTCTATATTCCATCATGGCTCTGCAGACTCCAAGAAGCGAGCTTTACAGAAATCACTGAGGGCTTCATCGGAGCCCCCTTAAAAGCTTAGAAAAACTTCATATCCAACCTCTTCAGATTCGAAGACAGTACCGCCTCCCTCGGATCCACAGGCCTCTTTGAATCCAACAGGCGTGATAACCATCACCAGCTCTTCCATGCCATCCTCTTCCTACTCAGATCCCAGACCCTTGGATCTAACGACTAGGGGGCCGATCACCAGAAATTGTGTTAAAGCCTGTTTCTCTGGCTATACAGTCAAAATTGTTCGAAACCCCTAGGAAGCATTCCAGGCCTGCATCCATGGCATCATCTAGGTTCTCTAGGAACTTGACTGAGACAGATATGGATATGATGTAGAGATTTCTCAGGGATCAGATCCAGATGGCGGCCCTGTCAACTCCGTCCCCTCTCGGATCCATGAGTGTACTTGCCCAACCGATGCTGTCTCTTTCTCCGATCTGACCTGTGGTCTTGTAGTCCCGGGATCCAAGATCCCTGAGAGTCTCTGAGTTGGATCTGAGGAAACTCTCTTCCTTGATTCTTACAGTTTCCCTGACAAGTCTTGCTCTGATACCTTCAGATCAGAGCAGGTCCCTGGAAGTTGGCATTGGGTCTGAGGGGATGGGTTCACTCCTACTTTGTTGGATCTGTCACTCCCCGTTGGTGTTTCAGCTAATGACAGCTCTGATCTGATTCTGTCTGGAGGGCTCAGATCCAGGGTTAGCCTCATCCTGCCATCCTCTGCGGCCTCGGCTACGAAGAGGGAGGGATTGGTATCCTCAGGTTCGTCAGCCTTTCATGTAGTAGAAAAGGCCTTCTGTTTGCATAGAGACCCGTCCTCTTATATCTCTGATCCTACTCCTCGTTCCTCATCAGGACCGAGCTCTGAGCTCATCATTTCTGCTCGTTATGGTCAGCCAAGTCCAGGAAGTCTCCACACATTCCCCACAGGGATTCCCAACCTCATTCAACACCTCCTGCAGACACCCCACCCAGGAGGTTACCAAGGAAGAAAACATGCAAGAGGAGGCACCTAGAGTACCCTGTGGAGTCCCTCTCAGAAGACGCCAATTTTCAGCTGAGAGAAGGATCCCCCCGATCGCCACCTGACAGTGTTTCCTTTGGGGACATCCTGGACATCATCAAGCAGGAAGGGTAGCTGGTCTTCCCAAACTCCTCCTGAGGAGTCTGTGTTCCTGGAGATTTTCGGGGCTGATCCATCTACGTCTTGGGTGACCCCCCCCCCCCCAGCATTTTTATTGATCTAGTTTCCTGCCGGGCTTGGAGTGAATGAACCAGACACTGTAGAGCCCATCCCCAAACACCCAGATAAATTATTTCCTCCCTCAGGCAACCTCCACATGTGTAAGGATATCCCCATTGATGCAGTGTTTGTGGCGGCAGTCACTAAGAAGGAGCTTAGCTGAGCAGAGATCCTCTGTCCATCCACCAAATAGGGAGTCCAGAGTGATGGAATTTAACCTCGGCCACTTTTGCACTGAGGTTAAATTACCTGGCACATTTTACTCACAGAGAGATTTGATCAAGGAGCTTTCAAACTCTGTCACTGAGTCCGTGTCTGAGGAGGATTTCAAAACGGTTTCTCTTCAGTTGGCTACTCTTTCATCTGTTGCCAATTCATCGATGAGGCTGATCTCCCACACGGCAGAAAGGGCTTCACTAGCAGCTGGTTTAGGCATAGCCATTAGGAGACATGCTTGGATGAGTCTGTGTGACTTTGTGGAACCCTTCAAGGTGTCTTTTATTAATGCCCGTTTTCATGGATACTCTTTGTTCAGACCATCAGTGAAAGATACGCTCACCAGCAGTGAGCAGGAGGGAAAGACCCTCCCTGCTGTTGGAATCAAGTTTTCTACCCCTCAGCAAATGTTTTCTAGAAACCAGCGAGGATTGGAGAGAATGTGGTTCTGAAAATCTCAGGGACTTTTACAAGACCCACGTGGGGACACTTCTTCCAGAGGCAAAGGAGAAGGTTTCAGTGGAAGACGTCGCCCCAGGGGCATAGGGGGGGTCTGCAAAACCAGGGCTTCAGAGACTCCTCTGACCAGCCCTGTCAGTGCTCGTGAAGTATTGCCTTACTGTCCAACTCTGGAGGCAGTCGGGCGTCATTTCTCCTTGCTCCTGGACGCTTGAACAAATATCACAAAAAATGTCTGGGTGCTAAAAGTCATGTCCAGTGGTTACTGCATACCCTTTTTTCCCTTTTAACCTCCTGTCCAAAGGAAGAAATTCCCCAACATTCCACCTAGTCAGAGGGAACATGCAGCTCAAGAAGTTCAAAAGCTGCTACAAAAGAATCATCCAGAAAGTCCCACCCGCACAGATAGGATTCGGAACTTACTCCCGCTTCTTTTTAGTGCCAAATAAAACACGGCATCTGAGACGAATTCTGGATCTAACCAATTTGAATCTGTATGTACAGAAGTCAAAGTTCTGAATGGTTATGGTTCAGTCCATCCTGCCTCTTCTGAGCAAGGACAGTTGCACTTGCTCTATAGATCTCCAGGATGCATACTATCACATCAAAGTATACAGACACTCCAGGAGGCACCTGTGCTTTCGTCTGGGAGCCAATCACCAGTTCAGATCACTGCCCTTTGGACTCACCAGAGCCCCCCAGGTGTTCAACAAATGCGTGGCAGTTGTTGTTACCGAGATTCAAAAGATTCCAGGTGTTTCTCTGTCCCGACGATTGTCTCCTCAAGCAGAAGGGTCCCATGCATCAACTGCTACAAGACTGGGATTACTTGCTTCAGGTCTCCAACTCCCTAGGCATTGCAATAAAGCTTGCCAAAACGAAGCTGACTCCTGCTGATTCTGGAATTTATAGGAAGTCAGCTGGATGCTACAACTGAAGTGACATCATTACCTCTTCATTGCATCACATCTCCGAGAAATCAGGTGTGTGACTTGATGTCTCGCTCGTCCATCCCCTCTAGCAAGACTAGTATTACACATTCTTGGATCAGTGGCAGTTGCCATTCTTTTAGTTCCTCTAGCAAGATTCTTTATGTAAATCCTTCAGTGGACACTGGCAGTACAGTGGTCCATTCTTTACCAGCCTCCATCATTTCCTATAAAACTCACCCCAGTTTGTAAACATCATGTTTGCTGGTAGATCCAGTCAGACTACCTTTTTCTGGACAGACTGTTCTCTCTTTCTCCCCCAGTATCCACAGTGACCACAGATGCTTCCCAGCTGGCGGTGGGGGGAGACATTTCAAGGGAAAGATTGTCTCCCTCGGTGACCAGGTTGCATTGTCAATGTCTTAAGCGATGACTGCAGTCCTACTAATGTTGCAAGCCTTTCAGGGCGTTCTCCCTCTAGGGACTATTGCAGCCCATACTGACAACATGCCAGTAGTGTTGGTACATCAGTAAACGAGGAGGAACCTGCTCCTACCCATTGTACAGAGGCTATGAGGGTCTAGGAATGGGTGATTTCTTCAGACTACTTTTCTTATTGCAACACACATACCGGGGAAAACCTCACTGTGCCTACCCCCCTCTTCTGCTGATCCTGAAGTTTCTACAGAAAGCAAGCAGACTGAAGAGCTCAATCATCCTTGTGACATCCCCATGCTGGGCCATTAATCAAGGAGTCTGAATCCTCACCACTGATACTAGAGAGGGATGTTCACTTGGAATACAAATGGATGCACTCAGTATGTCCATATGCAGTCTTTTCTGAATCTAGCACAGTTTCTTTTAAGAGCACCCAAGGAACATGCTCAGTCTGGGAGCTGGGGACTGATTTCCCCTCTGTATCTTTCCAGACACCCAGTACAACTCTCCACTGGCACAGCTCAAAATCCAGTCCTTAGCTGGGGGTTCCAAGCTAAGTTCTCCCACACCCTGTCTGTGAAAGCAGTGCTTTGCGTCCCTGTTCCAAGTAGGTGACACACCCACACTTTGAGATTTGGTTTGCAAGCACGCGCACACACCTGAGAAAGGCTGGCACAGATTCACCTGCTGTGCCCTCTTCTGCCGAGGCTGCCACCAGAACCCCTGCCTGCTATTTAGTTGTTACAGGGGTACCCAATTATACTGAGTGAAATTAATATTAATAAAAATGATAGTGTTGACCAAGCAGCAAGGCTTTCAGGACTGGCCAAATTTATCAGCAAATAAATATATGCAAGTACTCTCAACACTTTTAAGTATTTTCTAATAAAGACCTAGCTACAATGAAAAGTTTAAAATTATTTAATAGTAAATAAAAAAACAAAAAAATCCTAAATATGTATTCGCAGTAAGCACTAACACCAATTGCATGTTTCAGACAGTTTTAGAAAAACAATATTTAGCTACTCTCACAATCTATTCCTGATTGACTAAAAGAATTACTGTTCCTACTTACTGAATAGAGCAAGGCAGGATGGGTGAGTAGACCTTGTCATCAGGTCCAAGACAGAATACAGAATGCTGCTGAGACTTCAGTCTCCCCTGACATTACAAAAACATTTCTGTACAGAATGACATCTCATACGTCTGATCATCTGATTCTGTTTCCCGTACTGTTGATCATCTGATTCTGTTTTTCACACTGTCCCCCATCACTAGAAGCTACCAGGGTTTAGCACCTGTGTGCTACAATGCACACAGACTGAGCATTACTTAGATGTAGTGCAGCTGCTGGAAGTCATAAAACCATTCCACTCTTCCTACAGGTGCTACAGCCTGGTCTCTTGTATAGACATTGTGTCTCTGGCCCCGTTCAAAACTATGGGATGTAACATCTTTATGGCTTAACCCATAAAGTAATTTAAGTTCAAGAATATTTTTTTTCCAAAGTCAGGTGGATTAACCTTTTCTCTCCCAGTGTAATGCTGTTAAATGTCTACATTTAAACAGCTACAATAATATATGTGCATTTCTTTTTCTTCCAGCAGGAGACACGGTTGATACATTTTAACACAAGCATACCTCACAAATATATTTTCAGCACAAACATCTGTACAAATTAGTTTGTTATACAAATAACATTATTTATAAAATTCCAGGTAGCTGTGCTGGCATATGTTACAAATCCACTGGCCCTATTTCTCTTGGCCTGGCTGGCAGTACCTCCTATCATCACAATCCTTACATAATTTTGGCCTCAACAGGTACTGTTCCCCTTCCTCTAGTCTCACTTGAAATATCCTCCATGGATACTAGAGCCCACTCAGGATCTCTTATCTCATCCATCACAAGTTCAACATACCAAGCTCAATGCCCTCAAACTGACCACATGGTTTCTCCACTTCAGTGATAGTGAGACAGTCCAGACTCACTTCCTCAGTTTGTGATATTATCTTGGCCTGTCGGAAGCCCTCCACCAAGAAAGTCTGTAGAAGCAAATGGAAAAGATTATCCATATGGGCTTCCAAGCAGAATATTGATCCCTCTTCAGCACCTACTTCAGCCATTCTTCTTTTTCTCACTACTCTTTTTAGAGATGGGGCTTATTTTTCTGCTGTTAAGCTTCAGTTAACAGCCATGTCCAGCTTCCATGCTGGAAATGAATCTCTCTCTCTAACATCGTCCAGGTTATGCAAAGCTTTCTTGAAGGGGGTTTTTCCTCCTTAGACCTCCACTAAAGGATCCCTCTCCTCCTTGGCATTTGATGGTCCTTCAGGGATTAACTCACAAACTCTTTGAACCACTGGACAAATGTAATGTGAAGTTTATTTCTTGAAAAACAGTCTTTTTGGTAGCTATCACTTCGACAAAAGGAATTTCTGAACTCCAGGCCTTTTTTGCTTGGGCTCCGTACGTTATTTTCCATAAGATAGGGGTACCTCTACAAACCAACCTTTCCTTTTTTCCTAAAGTGGCCACAGAAAATAACATTAACCAGGCCATACAATTACCACTTTTCTTTTCAAACTTTACTAATAAGGGTGAATATATGTTGCACCTTCTTGATGTTCACAGGCAATTACATTTTTATCTTCGCAGAACAAGACAGTACAGGAAGTCTGATTAGCTGTTTGTATCCTTTTCCCCACACCAGTTAGGTGAGGCAGTATCCAAAGTTACTCTGGCCAAATGGATTATTGATTGTATCTTGCTGGTTTATTCTCAAAAAGATTTAAAGTTGTCTCGTCCTCCTAGAGCACATTCCACTAGATTTATGGTTACTTCCTCTGCCTTCTCTTCAGGAACTTCCATTTTCAACATCTGTGCTGCAGCCACTTGGTCAAAGACTAGCACCTTTGTTATACATTACAAAGTAGACATTTTCTCCCGACTCAGAGCTTCCTTTGGTTTGAGAGTGCTCTGGTATAGCCTTACTTGAGGGCCTCCCGAGAGTTACGTAGCTGTGGACTCTGACCCATTCGTGAGGAAGAATGAAAAGGACATCAGATTTAGAAGTTATGTATTTAACCATAACTTGGCATCTGTGCTGTCCATTTTTATTTTCCTCACCTTCCCTCTCAACCATCCCCTAGCCTTGAAGGATCTTTGGATGATGATGGAACCATCACGTTCCTGATTTGAGCCTCAGTCTTTTTTTCTTGTGTCTACTGTGGCTTTGTAACACAGCGGGTGCTAAGTCAGTAGAGATTATCTGAGGAGTTGGGGGGGTGGAATAGAGCATTACAGGTAGAGGGAGGAACTATTTGGATCTTAAGTCTTGTAAATGTGGCTAAGTTGGATCCGAGGATTGGATCCTAGACCCATTTGTGAAGAAAAATGAAAATGGACAACAGCAATGCCAAGTTATGGTAAGTACATAACTTCTAATTAAAGTGAAAAGGGATGTTAATGGAACTCGTGGGGGGGTTCAAGAAATTCAGAGCAAGGATTTGGATGCCAATCCTTAAGGAGAAGGCTATACAGAATATTATGTTCATGAAGTAGCAGAAAGTATGCTAAGAACTAAGCCAACATGAGAGTAGAGAAAGATTTTGCCAATAAGGATGACTGCATTTAAAGGCACAGAATAGGCAAGAGGAGGTTGGCATTTACTGGAGAAAACTAGCAAAGGAACCAAGGTACTGGAAGCAGATAACTGGAGAGGGAAAGGTATTAGAATGGAATGACGCCAAGAAGACATTTGGACTGCAGGCTAGAGATTGCCTTCCCTATCAAAGATTGATAATAGAGCACAGGCAAAGAGGAGGGAGTTGGGGGAGCCTAAGTGAAAGATCAGCACCAGTAGTGTTTCTAGTAGAATCTGGAATAGAAGCTGTTAAAAAAAGGGATAATTAGTAGGGCATATAAAATATTGTATGATGACGTTTGTTTGGAGGTTTAGGGGAAGATGAAGCCAGAAGTTAATTGTGTTTTTCCTGCGACCATGATATATGCTTCAGTTTGATTGCTTTGATCAATTTTCTGCAAATTGTTTTAATGCAGAAATGTTTTATTTTAGTTTTTTAAGACTATATTTTGCATACGCCAAGACTGTTGCTCAGCAGATGTTTAGTAGCATGTCCACATTGCAAAGTCTGTATTTTCTGGACAACATTGTAAACCTTAGTGTTTGGGTTTATGGATGAATTTCAGTACACACACACACGTGTGTGTGTGTATACAATTTACCTTTAGTTAGTCGACTAACACCGTACATTGATATCAGGAAAATAGGGTGAAGAGAGTCCACACACCAGGAGGGGAAATTCAGTCCACTTTATTCACCAAGAAAAACGCATTAACACTTCAATTGATGCAAGTTTTCGTTTATTACCAGCAGACTTCATCAGATTAACACAAGCAGTAATAAAGAACTATCTTATATATCCAAGTATAAAACCACCAATCAAAAACATCATTCAATCAGCCCTTCCTGAACAAGAAACTCGTGTTTTTTTTTTTTTTTTTCAAAAAAGAGCATTGTTAAGGGTCAGTATATTCGTGTGCAGGATGACTTCTTGTGATTCCGATTTTGAAAATGAATGTGATTACTTGGGACAGCTGTTCCAGGAGAGGGGTTACCATGTCCAGTTACTGAATGAGATTAGAGCAGAAGTAACAAAGTTCAGACATAGTAAGTTTAGTCCTGTTTTAGGCAACAGATTCCAGGCTGTTGGTGAGCATGAGTGCATTAAACAGGGTTCTGATGATTTTAACAGCTTTTTGTATGGGGTTTAATGCTGATTTTCATATATTCAACAGTATTATTAAGAAATAATGTAATAGATTCATGGAGTTAACTGACCTGCCATCAACAGAAAGGGACCCCTTGAAAATTATTTACAGAAAGGGTAGGAATCTTAAAAATTTACTGGATCAAGACAAGGGCCAATATTTGGGAACAAATACAAAGCGTGCCTTCACATAGGCAAAAACACAGTGAAGAATGCCATAGCTAATTAGAAATGCTTCCATAGCAGGTGTGTATATGCAATTACTGCAGTAAGATAGTAAACATAACTAACTGTAAGATCTGCATTGTTTCTGCTATTAAGTTGCACCAATGTCAATCACAAATGCATTCTAAAGTACACATTTACAGTCACTGTCTAAATGAATAAAAAATAAATGTATAAATAGCACTGATAAGAAACCTTAAAGGTATGCTGCATTCTACTGCAGTTTCTCCTCTGTGTTTTTTCTTTCCTTATAGAATCAAATTTTGGAATCTTTCCTAATATGATGATCCCTCCCACCCTCTATCCCATTTTACTCTCTGGACAAGTGGGGGTTGTAGTTGGGTTCCCAGTCCCCTTCCCTATCGTTATTCAATCCCAGTCCCCATGTCTTTGTTTCACATTATTCTGTTATTGCTAAGGTTTCTCATGAGGGTAGGAGTCTTGGGCCTTGGCCAAGACCCTCGTGATAGCATGGGACTTTGACAGACGGGTAATTGATAGTATTCCTGCTCTACCCTAAAAGGGAGGCAAGAAAAAAGATATAACCTTTATAACCAGGTATGCGAGTATGTCCGAGGTGTAGGATATGTCAGCCTAGCTGAGGGAGACTAGTGCTTGGCTGTGAATGTCTGGCTTGAATGTTGGACCTCAGCCTGCATCAGAATCCTATAATATGACGACAACTGTGACCACACTCAAACATTTCAAACGATTGTAAGTTGGTAACGCAACTGTACTGCCTTTGTCTTCATTCTGTTCTTTTCTACCACAGCCCATGTACAGTTTTGTTGCGTCACCCATTTACTGATCAGTATCCTTGTGTGGAGGTTTGAAGGCATACACATGGAGAGATATTTGAGTAAGTGAGTAACATTCATACTCAGTAGTCTATAAAAAGCACCTGATTGACTTTAAATGCTTTCATTTGTAGTTTTCATTAAGATTTACGATAAAATTTGAGTTATTAGGAACACTATATATGTGTGTGTATATGTGTATATATATATATATATATATATATATATATATATATATATATATATATATACACACACACACACACACACACACACACACACACACACAATAAAGTAATTTTTCTTTTCTTTTTTTTTCTTTTTTAGACTCAGAGTGATTTCTTGGTTATCTGCAATGTGGCAAAGATTCTAGAACTAGTAGTGCCTCTTATGGAACATCCCAGTGAGGCTTTTCTTGTCACTATAGAAGAGGACCTCATGAAGCTCATCATCAAGTATGGTATGACGGTAAGAGCACTCGTGAATTACATTATTTGTTCTCCAGTGAAAAATTCTTGGGGTTTCCTCTTTTACTGGCCCCCAGTTCAGCATATTTCTGGACCTGGGGGTTATGGCTTATATCCATTGATTACAAAGTTCATGTCTGGGTCCTTAAGATTAATTTAGAAAAATGTCCATATTTGATGCCTGAGAAGTATTGCTGCCGACAAAGTACAAGCATGGATCTGCATTAGCACCCTGCCTACTACCTGAAAGAAGAACATGATACAGTGCATAGCCGTATGTGGTGGCATTTTAACAAATTTATCCTTAAGACATGATTTGAAGAACCTGAGACAGTAACATAGCTAGGGCTAGCTGTCAGGGGCAGCTGTACTGGTGCAAAATGTTGGGAGAGGCTACTCTCAGCCATCCATCATCTTGATTGCTCTTTAGTGTAATACTGAGTTTTAATATCTGGTATATTGCATTTATGGTGAAACCTAAGCACTGTAGTGCTCTGTGTGTGGTCTAAACTGCTGCAACTGTTTCCTCTACAGTATAAAAGAAGAATGTTTATTTGCTTACTAAAATTTGAGGAAGGAAGGTCAGGGGCAGGAGACATAAATGGGACCTGAATGTGGCAGGCGTGGGAGGTGTTTCATGCTGCCTGATTGGTATGTCAGTAGAAGGAATGGTGGGGGTATTTGCACTTGATTTGAAGAACTGAGAGGGTGGGCCTCTAGTTCGTGGACCCAGCATGTGGCATTGGTTGAGCTTGCTGTACTTCTGGCCTGAGAATTACCTCAGATGTTCTTCGTGTTTCAGTGTTGCAGTCATTACATTTGGGTAATCTGCTGGCAGGTTTCCCTCAGTCGGCCTGATTAACAAAGTCTTGGGTCCTGCTAGGTTGCTGTCCCTTCTTCCATAACATCAGGTCGTCAGGGGTATAAAACATGCAGCTGACGCCATTTTCATCAGTCTTTCTTGCTGCGCGGTGCCCGAAGCAGAAGCAGTTCGCAAGTGCCGGTCGGCCGACTCCTGAAGTTTTCATTTTCGAGTTTCAGAACCGAAGTCTTCAACCTAAAGCTAAGTACCCCGTTGGGGAAAGCTTTTCTTGCTGCTTACTGATGTCAGTAAAAGTTAATAATTGTATTACTTGTGGGAAGCAAATACCTCATAAGGATTTTCATTTGTACTGTATTCCTTGCCTAGGCCCTGACCACAACGTGCCTTGCTGTTGGTTTTGTGCTAAATTTAACCAACACACTATTAAGCGTCAGTATACTTTTGCATATAAATATTTTGGCTCAAGATTTAACTATCCTGAAATGTCGTCGGTTAGCAATCCGACTACCGGAATTCACAAAAAAACGCAAAGAAAAAGAGACAGACCGTCGAGGTCCAAAACTGACGACGAAGCCTCTCCTAAGCCAGCCGCCGGTTCCCCCGGTACTCAGTGAGGCACTTTTGCAGCCCCTGATACCCGCTACTTTTGATTTGCAGGTCACTACTGAGACCCATTCGGAGTCCGGTATGCCGCGAGCCACTTTAAGTATTGAACCCGCGGATGTCTCTACCTTAGATGGGTCCGGAGCCACTGAGCAGGCACCGGCTTCTGAGGATGTTTTCAGGCCTAAAGATTTGTATATTAAACCGACGCCGTCTTCAAAACCAAGGCCAAAACCAACTTCTATGTCTAAAAAACCAATGCTTGGGCCACGTGCACAGGCCCCTATGCCTAAAAAACAAATGATCAAAATGACTGAGGATTTAATTGCCTTGATCAGGGGTTCCCAACCCCCTCCTGCTAAGAGGCCTAGGCGCAAGGCACTGATTATGAATCTTCAGATCAGGTTTCCATTTCTTCTTATTCCTATTCTTATCAGGAATTATCTATTCCACTTTATGAGGACTCTGATGCAGAAGACTCCATCTCTTCTGCTTCTCCTCCTGAAGACTTTTCTTTTGGAGAAACTTTGCATGCCTTAAGGGAACATTTTCATTGGGAGAGTCAGGATTTTTCAGAATCAAAAAGAGGCTGGGGGATTTCCTCCTCCTTCCTCAGCATAGGCCTTTGGCTGTACCTCCTGTTCTAGACATTGTTGATGTTTTCTCAGAATCCAGCATGGCTCCTGATTCCCTGCCTCCAGCTCCTAGTAAGCCAGGCAGATATTACAGGGTTCCTGACTCCCACAAATTCCTTTTTAAAAACCCTACTGCTGACCCGGAAACAATTTCACAGGGTCCCAAGGGTGTTAAGGTTTCTACTGCTAAAAATCCTACCCCTTCTGATAGAGACTTCAGGGCGCTGGACAGATGGGGGGTAAGAAGGTTTACACGTCTGCAACCCTGGCAGTCAGGGCTTTAGCCTGTCAATTTCATATGTTTAAATATCAGCAGGATGTCATGGGCTTAAACAGAAAATTATGTTGATTTCTGACTGTGTGGAAAATAGTTACAGGATTTATTGCATTCAACTGAACAGGTTGGAAAGCATACTTTGCAATATGGTTTTTATTCCTTGGAGGCCCCATGCAAGGGCCGCTGTAACTGGATCTGTGATAAGAAGGCATGCTTGGCTCAAGGAGCAAAATCTGCCTGATCATGTTAAAGTAAAATTGTTGGATGCTCCTTTACAACAGGGCAGTCTGTTTGGTAATAAGGCAGAAGAAGTTTTGAAAAAGATGGAAGACAAAGCTAAATCTATGCAAACTGTAAAAGATTTCCTACAGGTGCAGCCACCCAGGTTCAGTAGGCACTGGCCTACTAAGAATTGGTCCCACCAAAGCCGCTCAGGTCAAACCCAGACACTCCAAAGGCTCCAGGTTTCAGTCACAAGGAACTTGTAGAACAAAACAATGGGGTGCCTCCACCTCCAAATCTGGAAATAGCAAGGCACCTCCCTACGGCAAACAGTCTCAATGACTTTCCTCTGCCATTTCCAAGCTCTTATCTTTTGGCAGCCCCTTTGGGGGGGAAACTAGCACTTCATGCACAAAATTGGCATCTAATTACCCAGGACAAGTGGGTTTTAAATGTAGTATCCCAGGGATACAGATTTCATTTCCACACGTTGCCATTTCCAAACGGATGGCCACATCTGCTTCCAAATCAGTGGGCAGTGGCCCAGAAACAAGTTATGTCCCTCATGAGTATGGGGGCTATTCAACCAGAAAAGGAAAAGGGACAAGGTTTTTACTCAAGACTTTTCCTGGTACCCAGAAAAGACAAATCATGGCGTCCAATTCTGGACTTATCCATTCTAAATACATTCCTGGACATTCCAAAATTCAAGATGCTGACTCTACAACATTTACTGCCTATGCTAGGCAAGGATGCCTGGTTGGTCTCTCTAGACTTAAGAGGCTTACCTGCATATCCCAATCAGGGAATCTTGCAGAAGATACCTCCGCTTCAAAAAAGGCTATTTGCATTAACAGTTCTCTGCACTGCCCTTTGGCTTATCTACTGTGCCCAGGGTCTTCACAAAGTGCCTGGCACCAGTAATTGCATTTTTCAGACAAAGAAACATTCAAATTTATCCTTGTCTGGACGATTGTCTAATTCAGGCAGAAAACAATGACACCCTTCTACAGCATCTGGCATTTGTAAAAAAATTTCTAACTTGCCTAGGGTACACCATAAATAAACGAAAATAAATCACAACTGGTACCCTCTCAAAAAATTACATTCTGGGTGCAAGCTTGAATACATCTGCCCAGATGACTTACCTCACGCCAGAAAAAACAAATCCAATTGATGACTTACTTCATACAAGTGGCCACAAAAACCCAGTTATCTGCAAAACAAATTCTGCTTGCCTTCGGGTTCATGGCTTCCTACATTCTTCTAATTCCATGTGCAAGACTGCATATGAGGAAACTTCAGTGGTACCTAAAAAGCTTATGGAGTCAACATTGTCACAGCCTGAAAACAGTGATTCCTATCTTTTCTTGCCTGTGGTTTGCAGAGGCCTATCACCAAAACAACGAACTGTCATTCATTCCACCCCCTGCCACCCAAACCCTGACTACAGACGCATTAGACTATGCTTGGGGGGGGGGCGCATCTGGCAGGGAGTTGCATTCAGGGCGAATGGAGCCCATATCAAATGCACCTGCATATCAACCAGAAAGAGATGCTAGCTGTACAGAATGCTTTGACAGCTTTCAAGGACTTTCTTCATTCAGGACAACTACTGATAAAGACTGACACCACCACAGTCATGTGGTACATAAACAAGCAGGGGGGTACCCATTCCTACCCCCTTTGCAGACTAGTCATGGCTTTGTGGAACACGGCCTTGACTTACCAAATACATCTGCAAGCTCAATTCATGCCAGGAAAGCAAAATACTCTGGCAGACGAACTAAGCAGACATCTTATGGACCCACACAAATGGAAACTGGATCCACAAATCTTCAGCATGTTGACAAGCAAATGGGGGAGCCCAGACATAGATCTTTTTGCCTCACCCCAAAACTATCAGTTGGACAAATTCTGCACAAGAATCCATCACAAAAAAGCTTGGAAAGTGGATGCTGTATCCTTCAGCTGGAAAAACCTATCAGTCTGTGCCTTTCCCCCTCTGCCTTTGCTCTCCAAGGTATTACTAAAAGTCAGACAAGAAAAACCAAAAATTATTCTGATTGCTCCAGACTGGCCTCGCCAACACTGGTACCCGCTCCTACACAATATGTCACACCTTCCTCCGTGGTACCTTCCTCAGACACCTTATCTACTGTCTCAGCAGAACTATCAAATTCTACACACAGCTCCAAACTCTGAATCTTGCAGCATGGCTAATCAACTAATTTCACCAGTTACATCTCTCAGCAAACCTGTAATGGATGTCATTTTGGAGACTAGAAGGCCTAGTACTAGAAAATCTTATGCTGATAAATGGAAAAGATTCTGTGCCTGGAATCAGGCACAATGAATAAGCATAGCGATGCCCAATATTCCTCAGATTCTGCAGTGTTTAACTGAGATGCTTCACAAGGGCCTATCTTTCTCTTCCATAAAAATCCATGCCTCTGCCATTTCAGCTCATTACAACACAGAGCCTCCCCTCTTTTCTCATCCCCTGCTAAAGCAGATGTTCTTCGTTCCCCATTGCTGCAGTCCTTACTATTGGGTATAGTCCGCCGTCCAGTCGGCCCGAATACCAGAGTATAAGGCTGACGTCGGTCAGGGCGCATTAGACTGACGTCAGTACGTCAGGGTACTAATGCGCATGACCGACGTCATATCCTCAGTCTTTTTTGCCGCATGGTCCGATGCAGAAGCAGTTTTGCGAGTGCAGGTTGGCGTTCTGAAATATTTCCGAAACCGGAGTTTCAGACCGAAACAGAGTTGGCTAAGTACCCGTTGAGAACATTTTGGTTTTCTTGCCTCAGTATTTAATCGGATGTCAGAAAAAGTGAATAACTGTATTTCTTGTGGGAAACAGATACCTCATAGGGATTACCATACCTTGTGTATACCTTGTTTAGGGCCTGAGCACGACGTTGTTGGTTGCGCTCTTGTGCTAGGTTTAACAAACGCACTATTAAGAGGAGGTTAGACTGTGCCAGGTTAGTGTTTGGGAAGCGTTGCAATTATAAAATGCCGTCGGATGCTCCGACCCCCGCTTCGTCCAAGAAGCGCAAGGACAAAACAGCGAAGCCTAGGGTTGATGAACCGGCAGTCCCGGACGTCGGTTCTTTAGAAGGCTCAGTGGAGCCAGAGGTTTTGCCAGGAGTTTCCATGGAGTCTCAGGCAGAAACTTTACTGTTACAGGATGTGCCTTCTCAGGAGGTAGGCCAGGCTGAGGGGGCTTCTCAGGTAACTGTTCTTCCCTCTCTTCCCAAGGTAGTTAGAGCCTCTCCTTCTGTTGCCAAAACTTCTTTGAGAGGTAGGCCAAGTTCAGCTTCAGTGGGGGCTTCTCCTAGCATTTCGGGTTCTGTACCCAAGAAACATATGCTTAAAATGGCAGAAGATTTGATTACTATGATTAGAGGTTCTATGCCCCCTCCTGATAAGAGGCCTAGGGTGGAACCGGAGTTTGATAGTTTTGAACAGTGTTCAGAGGCTTCTGAGTCTTCTGCGGAAGACTTGCAGGAGTATCCTACTTATTCTGATTCTGATGTGGATGATTCCACTCCTACAGCTTCTCCTCCTGAGGATTTCTCATTTTCAGAGACTCTGCATTCCATGAGGGAGCACTTTAAATGGGAAGGCCAGGATTACTCTGATTCCAGGAAAAGGCTTAGGGAATTCTTGTTTCTACCCCAGCATAGGCCCTTAGCTATTCCTCCTGTGTTGAATGTGGTGGAAGATGTTTTTGCAGAGGCTTCCCTGAACCCTGACTCTTTGCCTCCTGCTCCTGTTAAGCCTGATAGGTATTATAGGGTGCCCGAAGCTCATAAGTATTTGTTTAAGAGTCCTAGGGTGGACCCAGAAACTATTTCTCAAGGGCCTAAAGGTGTTAAGGCTTCTGTGGTTAAAAATCCTGTTCCCACTGATAAAGAGGCAAGGGCTTTGGATAGGTGGGGAAAGAAAGTGTATACTTCTTCCACTCTAGCCATGAGAGCGTTGAATTGTCAGTTTCACATGCTAAAATATCAGAATTATCTCCTTTCACAATTAAAATCTAAGGTGGATGCTTTGGCGGAAGGTATTGAGTGTAAAGAGTTGCTGGATTTGGTTCATGTGTCTGAACAAGTGGGTAAGCATTCTTTGCAATGTGGTTTTGATGCTGTACAGGCCTCCTCGAGGGTGGCTGCTACTAGTTCTGTTCTTCGCAGGCATGCCTGGTTGAGGGATCAGAATTTAGCTGAGCATGTTAAGACAAGGATTTTGGATGCTCCTTTACAGTCTGATGTGTTGTTTGGATCGCCTGTGGAAGCAGTTTTAAAGAAAATGGAGGACAAAGCTAAGTCTATGCAAACTGTTAAAGATTTTTTGCAGGTGCAGCCGCCGAAGTTTAGTAGAAATTGGCCTGCTAAGGGGTGGACATATCCTGCTTATGATGCCCAGTCTAGGGGTAGGTCTAGGCGTGGTAGGGGCTGGGCTCAAGGTTCTTTTAGGCCTAGAACAGGAGTTCACCTGCTCAGACTTCTGGTGAGGGCAGGGGTCAGTCCTTTCGTAAACAGACCCAATGACCTGTCTTTTCAGCTGCCAGTAGATTCTCGTCTGGCAGCTCCTTTGGGAGGAAGACTGTCTCTTTTCAAAGAAAATTGGGATTTAATTACTCAAGACAAATGGGTGTTGGATATCATTCACCACGGTTACAGATTTTATTTCCATACAATGCCCCCTTTCAAAGGCATGCCAGACGTTCCTCCTCCACAAAGAAAAGAGGCTCACAAGCAAGTTTCTCAGTTACTCCAGATGGGGCCATTCAGCCAGTCCCTGTATCAGAAAGGGGCCTAGGATTTTATTCTCGCCTGTTCCTAGTACCAAAGAAGGGGAACACGTGGAGACCAATTTTGGATTTCTCTCTCCTCAACACTTTTCTGGACATTCCCAAGTTCAAGATGTTGACGTTACAACAGCTTTTACCTCTGCTGGGCAAAGATCACTGGATGGTAACTTTAGATCTCAAGGAAGCTTACCTTCATGTGCCTATAAGGCTAAGTTGCAGGAAGTATCTGCGGTTTCGAGCTGGAAATTCTCATTATCAGTTCTCTGCATTGCCCTTTGGCTTATCTACTGCGCCCAGAGTATTCACAAAGGTTCTGGCTCCAGTGATAGCTTACTTCAGGCTTCAAGGAATTCAAATCTATCCTTACTTGGACGACTGCCTGATTCTGGCTCAAGAAAAGGAAGACCTTCTACAGCATCTGGAATATGTTATAGCAGTGCTAAGATGCCTAGGGTATTCTGTGAACGAAATAAAGTCCAGTCTAGTACCCTCTCAAGACATGTGCTTTCTGGGTGTGAGACTGAATACAGCAGCCCAGATGGCCTTTTTAACCCCGGACAAACAAAAGAGTCTATCACTTTACTTCCATCAACTATCTCATCAGTCCGTGCTGACTGCAAGGACAGTCCTTCAAGCATTAGGGTTCATGGCATCTTGTATTCTGGTGCTTCCCAATGCCAAACTGCATATGAGGAAGCTACAATGGTATCTCAAAATGTATGGACACAGCACTGCCAGGATTTGGACACTGTCATTCAAATAATACCTTGCCTTCAAAAAGAATTTTTGTGGTGGGCTCAGGAATGTCACCTAAACAAGGGACTCTCTGTGACCCGGCCAGAGGCGAGTCAGATTTTAACGACAGATGCCTCGGACATTGCTTGGGAGCTCATCTAAATGGAAAGTGGATACAAGACAAGTGGCCTGCCAGACTACAGCATCTACATATCAACATGAAGGAGATGTTAGCAGTCCAGTTTGCATTAATGGCTTTCAAGGAGTTACTTCTTCCAGGGCAGGTGTTGATTCTAACAGACAACACAACTGTCATGTGGTACATCAACAAGCAAGGGGGAACACATTCTTATCCTCTATGCAGGCAAGCAATGATTTTATGGGAGACTGCGCTAAGCTTGCAACTTACTCTTCAGGCAAGGTTTCTGCCAGGAGCACAGAACTCCTTAGCAGATGTGTTAAGCAGACAAATCATGGATCCCCACGAGTGGAAACTGGATCTTCATGTATTTCAGAGATTGACAGTGTCATGGGGAACTCCAGACATAGATCTGTTCGCTTCTCCACTAAACCACCAGCTGCCAAAGTATTGCACAAAGGGGTTTCATCACACAGCTTGGAAAGTGGATGCTCTGTCTTTCAGTTGGAAAAACCTTCATGTGTATGCCTTTCCACCTCTACCTCTTCTTCCAAAGGTACTATTAAAGGTCAGACAAGACAGGCCAAGGATGATTTTGATAGCTCCAGATTGGCCTCGGCAACACTGGTACCCACTACTACGGAGTCTGGTAAAGAAGCCTCCATGGCCTTTACCTCTGATTCCTCATCTGTTATCTCAGAAGGACGGTCATCTGCTCAATGTCAAGCTTCACTCTCTTCATCTAACAGCCTGGCATATTCTGTGTTGAGACACAGCAGGTCTCAACTTCCTCAACAAGTTTTAAATGTGATTATGGAAGCTAGAAGACCTAGTACAAGGAAAGTGTACGCAGAAAAATGGAAGAGATTTTTATTTTGGAGTACAGCAAAGAATTTGGAGATTTCTGAGCCTAATTTGAGTGTGGCTCTTCAATATCTTACTGAGTTATTGGACAAAGGTTTGTCCTTCTCTTCCATTAAGATTCATGCTGCAGCAATTTCAGCTCACTATGATTGTGATCCACCATTGTTTTCGCATCCTTTGTTCAAGCAGTTTCTTAGAGGGGCAAAGAATATAAGACCCCCACGTGAGCTCCTACTCCTGCTTGGGATCTCAATTTTGTGTTGGAAAAACTTACTCTACAACCTTTTGAGCCTCGGCTACTGCTGAATTGAAATACTTGTCATGGAAGACTGCTTTTCTGTTGGCTATTACTTCTGCAAGAAGGGTGTCTGAGTTGCAGGCCCTTATGGCAGTAGAGCCCTTTTGATTTTCCATAAGGATAGGGTGTCATTACGCACTAATCCTTCCTTTATGCCTAAGGTGGTTTCTAGTGTGGCTTTAAACCAAACTATTCATTTGCCTACTTTTTATGCAGACCCCCAAAATAAAGGGGAAAAGATTTTGCACACTTTAGATGTACACAGGCAATTGCGTTATTATTTAAGCAGGACTAAGGATTTCAGGCAGTCTCAGCAGTTGTTTGTTTCTTTTGCTTTGAGTTCACAGGGCAAGCCTGTGTCAAAACAAACTATTTCTAGGTGGATTGGCTTTTGCATTGCATTTTGTTATTCCCATCATGGCAAGGAGATTCCAGCTGGGATTAGGCCTCATTCCACTAGGGCTACTGCCACTTCAACAGCATTTCTAAGGGGGGTGGCAACTAAGGATATTTTGGAAGCAGCTACTTGGAGTTCAGTGCATACTTTCTCTAAGCATTATCACCTTCCTATCTACTCTAAGTCTAGGGCTGGTTTTGCCACAGCTGTTTTGCAAGGCATGTTGTCAGCTCCTGCTTCTTTATGATTTGCCAGCCTCCCTTACCTCTGCTTTGGGATTCTACCCAATAGTAAGGACTGCAGCAATGGGGAAGGAAGAAGATAGTACAGTTTTGTACCTACCATAAATGTAGATGTTCGAGGATCCCCATTGCGGCAGTCCAATTTACCCTCCCTCCTTCCCCTCTGTGTTTAGGGGTGGTTGTGTAGGTGAGGTTACATGCTTATATTTTTGTATATATTCTTGTATATATTGTACATATTTTTGGTGCAGGTATTTTGGGCCTTGTCTTTTTAGGGTCTTCTGACATCTGGGGCAAGAAAAGACTGAGGATATGACGTCGGTCATGCGCATTAGTACCCTGACGTACTGACGTCAGTCTAATGCGCCCTGACCGACGTCAGTCTTATACTCTGGTATTCGGGCCGACTGGACGGCGGACTATACCCAATAGTAAGGACTGCAGCAATGGGGATCCTCGAACATCTACATTTATGGTAGGTACAAAACTGTACTTTTCTCAGAGGGGCCAAAAATTGAAGACCTCCCAGGAGAGCACCAACTCCTGCATGGGACCTCAATTTTGTGTTGGAAAAGCTCACCTTACCTCCTTTTGAGCCAGCTGCTACTGCGGACATAAAATTTCTCTCTTGGAAGACAGCTTTTCTTTTAGCAGTCACTTCAGCTAGAAGGATTTCAGAACTACAGGCGCTCTCATGGCAGTGGAACCTTTTATTATTTTCTACCCGGACAGGGTAGCACTCAGGACCAATCCATCCTTTATGCCTAAAGTGGTATCTAGTGTGGCTCTTTATCAGACCATTCATCTGCCAACTTTTTTCCCAAATCCACAGAACAAGGGAGAGCGAATTCTGCATTCATTGGATGTGCACATACAACTAAGATTCTACTTGAACAGGACAAAATCTCTAAGAAAATCTGAGCAACTACTAGTGGCATTTGCTGCAGGGGCAGAGGCAAAGGCTATTTCAAAGCCAACTATTTCAAAATGGATAAGCCATTGTATTCGTTTCTGCTACATGCATCATGGTAAACCTGTCCCCAAGGGGATCAGATCCCATTCCACCAGGGCTGCATCTACTTCTGCAGCCTTTCTCAGAGGGGTTCCTACCAGAGACATTCTAGAAGCTGCTACCTGGAGCTTAGTTCATACGTTCACCAAGCATTACCATTTACCTCTGTTCTCTAAATCCAGAGCAGGCTTTGCCACTGCTGTCCTGCAGGGCCTTTTAGCTGCTCCTAATGCCGTATATTTCCATCGTCCCAACCATAGCTTTGGGATTCTACCCAAATGTAATGACTGCAACAGTGAAACACGAAGAACACAGTACAGTTGTGTACACTTACCATAAATGTAGATGTTCGAGTGTATTCACTGTTGCATTCCTGGTTACCCACCCGGCAGCCCCCTACTTTTCTCTTTTTATACCTCTTCTTACTATGCTAAAAAGCCTTTTTGTAGTATTTGCTTTTATTTGGAGGTATATTTTTTGTATTTTAAATTACATGCACACACACGTATATGTATATATATATATATATATATATATATATATATATATAGCTCCCCTTTTGAGGGGCACCTGACATCTGGGGCAAGGAAAAACTGATGAAAATGGCGTTGGCTGCATGTTTTATACCCCTGACGTCATGGAAGAAGGGACAGCAGCTGATGCAGGACCCAAGACTTTGTTAATCAGGCCGACTGAGGGCAACCTGCCAGCAGATTACCAAAATGTAATGACTGAAACAGTGAGTACACTCGAAAATCTGCATTTATGCTAAGTGTACACAACTGTACTTCTTAGGCAGAAGTTTTGGGTGCTTCACATTCATGATGCCAGGCTGGCACTATAAAGTTTAAAAAGGTAAGGGGAAATGGAAACTTTGTTATTGATTCAGCCTCATGATAATGCCACTGTCTAGGTGACTTGACTTACCTTGCAAGTTTACAGGCCTCACTTATAATTGGCAGATGCTGAGTGGAGCATGAGGTGTATCCACTGTGCCCACCTTAGAGGTTGCAGCCTAGTGAGTCTGCAATGCCTCACCAATTTATACTCGTCCAGTGCATGCTTGTAGTCTATAAACGTAGAGTTGTCCCAAGAGTCCCATTGTGCTTGTTGAGGAGTTCCAGTCAGGACGAGAAGCACTTCTTTCCAGGCCTCCTGAGTCATGAATACTTCACAGACCAAGGTAAAAAAAAAAAAAAAAAAAAAAAAAAAAAAATCTTATGTAATTTGAGTCACATGAGTGGCCCATACATCAATCATAATCAGCAGTTTGAAGCCTGATGGGGAGTTGTCCTTGATGGAATATATCCTGAGAGAGCACATGGCTAACTGTATGTAGGCCTCATGTGACTAAATGCTACTGCTGGGCATAATCTTTACCAGGTACTAGGTCTCAGGTTTCTGTCATGTTGCCTGTTAGAGGGCTAGCTGACTTGTTTTGGAACTTTGGTTAGAAGAGGTTCTCTCTCTGCTCTCTTCCCTAAGAAAGGGGAACTTTGAGACCACAAATGCTGCTCTCTGAGGCCTTCAAGGTTTGCAAGGTTCCCCTGCTTGTAATTTCTGCTGGATGATCCCCGCTGTGGTAAGATAGAGTGGTACTCTGTTATGGACTTGCATTCATCGTCTGTATTTTGTATACACATCCAGAGATTCCTTAATCATTATTAGGTCAAGAAGGATTAAGGAACTCAAGGTAGTTCTACCTTTGTATCCTTTTTTGAAGAGTACTGCTTATGCAACCTAAATGCCCTTTGCAAATCTCTGACAGAGTGGCATGGTGTCCAGAACAAGCATCTTAAGACACAATATTTTGTGATCTTTTTGGCACAGTGTGCATCCCAGAAATCAGTCCCTGAGACATGGAGGGTGGAGAATGGAGTCCGATAAAATAAATAAAAAGGGAATATTATGGAAGCATTTTGTGAGATGTACTTTGAGAAAAAAGGTTGAGACCAATCAAAATGTTAGTAATTTGAGAGATGAAATGGACAAATTGCTATGAAAAGGAAGGAGGATTGAATGTAGGGAAGAGACAGAACTTGGCAAGAACAAAGCAAAAATGCATGGTTACGTTGGTACGGAGCTGGAATTTAAAAATACAGTGCTTCAACATGTGTGTTTTTGGAACTCCCTTCAAGATCGTTGGAGTACTTGGGGGGGGGGGCGACTACAGTATATGTAATGGGGTATTTTAGGGGGCAGGAGCCACCAAAATTGTGGAAGGAAGCTGTAGTACAGTGTGAGATGAGAAGAATCATTGTCTTTCTCTTTACTACAGCCCGTTTCAGTGTTTAATCATGATTATAAGACTTGTATCTATTTTGGCCACTAGGTTGATAAGGTTAATACCTGGCATAGTCCATGGAGATCATTTTGAAATTGTGAGGACTGGAAGATAGTGGGCAGTTTAATCAAATCATTAGTGATAGTTTAGGATGCTCAAATAACTCGGGAACCATCAGGTATAGTTAATATGCCAAGAATGTATTTGATAGGTTATTTGGGTGTACCCATTTGAACTGTTGGTAGAGATTGTTTCCCTATTTAGGAATTTATATAAGGGACCTTTGGAGGAGTGAAAATTCAGGTGCAGTTATCAGAGAAGTACCCACTTTTTAGGGGAACTAGGCAGGGATGCCCACTTTTCCCATTACTGTTTGTTCTTTATCTTGAATCCTGTAATTTGGGTAGACATCACACCAAGACTGAACTGCGAGCAGTGTTTTGATTCTCCTTCTGCAAGCACATCGAGACATGGCATGAGTAAGGAACGTAATGAATTTGCGAGTGTCTCCAGGTGTGAGGTTTGAATGAATCAAAAGAATTAGCAATTAATATAAGGAGTATGCCTGAGTTGTGGGAAAGGTTTCCCAGGCTATTGGAGACTCACTGTAAAGTATATGGATTTGTGGGGAATTCTGTAGAGGACCCCTTTAAATATGCATTCGGAGAAATATTGAATGTAAAAGACTCCTTTAGTAGATGAAGAACCCCTCATTTGAACTGAATCAGAAGGTTCAGGTGATTGTCATACATCTTACCACAGTTTTTGTCTATTGCATGAGCATTTTGGTGGATATCATTTTGGTGGATATCACCTGTGGAATAACTAACAAAAAAAAGTAAAACAAGGAATGAAAATTCATGTGGAAGGAGAGAAGCCAGGGGTGTTTTTGGGAAATATTGGCAATGCCAGCATCATTGGGAGGTTTGGAAGTCCCAGATGTTATAACATACTTTAAAACAACTCAGCTGTTATTGCTGTTTAGGTGTTAAGAAAAAAAAATGGCCACAGTGGGAAAAGATGGTTTGGGAAGTGGTTCATATGGAGACCAGTGCTGACATTCTAGGGGTTCCGATAAGAAGAGCAGACCTTGGGTTGGATTAGTCAGTTTTAGGAAATCTGCCGATATTAGTTAGGAAACTTTTTCAAAGCAAACAGCTGGAAGATCAGGTAGAGGATGTATTTCCAAGAGGAGGGGACAGGATGAGCTGCAAGAGGGGAGAATGATATTTTTTGAGTAAACAGAGATCAGAAGCAGTATTTTGGGACCAGATTGTAACAGGGAGGGTGTTACTTTTCTGCAAAGAACCCTGGTGAAAATGGAACCCGAGAGAAACATTGATTTTAGGGTTGTAATGTTTTAATGAATGAATGTGTATGTAGAGAGAGTGTTGGGAGATTCAGTTAATACTGGAGTCTATCGTAAATCTTGTTATCGTAATACTCTTTTGCATAGATCCAGTATGCACCCACATCACATATTTGATAATATTATAAAAGGTCAGAGTATGCGTATATCTAGACTGAATGTATTAGAACAAAATTTCCAAATGGAAATTAATGGTTTTAGACATAGATTCTCTCAACGTGGTTACACAGAGTCACATATTAATAAGTGCTTGAAAGATATAGGAGAGATTAGGCTAAATAAAGCTCTACCATATTATTCTGTACACACTAATGAGGTACCAAATAGAGGAAATACCTTTAATTCAGTTAAGGTACCTATGTACTATACTCAAGATAGGAATATAGTAATGGATATAATAAAGAAGCATTGGTCCATCCTTACTTCTGATAAGGACATCAAAACAATAGTTGGTGAAAGTCCTATATACCAATTTAGGAATAAACCTAACTTGAAAAACATGCTATGCCATCCCCTATACGCATGATAGATCAACAGAATGCCCAGGTACTTATCCATGTGGTCATTGCAAGTATTGTGAATATATTTTTTCAGGGAATTACTTCATCCATCCAGATTCAGGACATGTTTTCTATTTCCATGTCACAGGTTCATGTGATACTTATAATTTAGTGTACTTAGCATTATGTCAACAATGTCAGGCGTTTTACATAGGTAAAACTAATAGGATGTTCCGAATTAGAATAAGGGAACACCTATATGCCATAAGGATAGGCTACACACACAATGCCCTAGCTAAACACATAATTAGAGAAGGATATGGCCATACATTTAAATTTATGGTTGTTGACTTTGTTGTACCCAACATTAGGGAAGGTAACATACGTAACAAAACTGAGTGTAAAGAAATAGATTGGATCATGAGATTGCGATCTGACCAGGGGAAAGGTCTTAATGTAAGAGCGTCACTAAAACCCATATTAAGAGCTAGGCGGTTAAAAGTGTAGGGTTAAAATGTGCATTTATACTAGATACACATATCCATGTATTTATTAAGGGATCTTTAGTTATGGATGTTGATTTATAATAGATATATCATTTATATGTTATGTTTTGTTTTAATTTAGATGTGGTTATATATACTACATCACATTTTATTATTTGTTATTCTCAATACATGAATATATGTGTCATTTTTAATATATGAACATATTCGTTATCCATTATATTTTTTTGATAGGGACATGTGTATTAACTTTGTTTGGCATACTATTTGGTTTAGCGATAGATTCTACATGCCTTAAGCGCTTAAGTATACATTTCTAGTCATGTCTAATTCCATTTTACTTTTTACTTTTGTATTTATTGGTAGTAGTAAATGTATTGTATTATTCCTTTCTAAGTTTGCTGACCTTGATACAGTATTTAGAACAGGTAGTTTTATCTAAATAATTTAATGTACAGTTTTCTATGAGAATTGTTATATATTAGATGTTTTTTTATTTTTCATTTTATATATATATATATATATATATATATCTATACATACACACTTTTTATAATATATTTTCTATATTTTTTATGTTATATATAATATATTTGTTTATATGATTAGTATATATAATTCATTTAGAAAGTGCAGATATAAATATTCAATTTCAAAACATTTTCTATAATATCAGCGAAGATATAGTTATTTGTTATACATAAGCAAATATACTTGCAAGTGTTGAAAGTTTCTTGCAGTATTTCTTTAATATCACTTAGAAGTGGTTAATTGATTTGCAATACGTCATTAATTGTAGTTTGTAAATGTAATTGATTCAACATTTGAATTCTAACAGTCTGATGAAGCTACGGTGAAAGCGCTTACTGTGTGTGTTTTTTACAATAAACAAGACCTGCTTTATATATATTTACGGAACAAGAGCATTTTTGGAACTATACAGTTCGAGATTTTTTTGTATGACTGCCTTGGTTGTCTCCCAGCACGTTTATTTGGATTATTTTTGTCATTTTTCTGCACACTGGGAGATATTCGTACTGCTGAGTAACGTATTATTTGTGGTTGAATATAAGGAAGTATGCCTGAGTTGTGGGAAAGGTTTCCCAGGCTATTGGAGACTCACTGTAAAGTATATGGATTTGTGGGGAATTCTGTAGAGGACTCCTTTAAATATGCATTCGGAGAAATACTGAATGTAAAAGACTCCTTTAGTAGATGAAGAACCCCTCCTTTGAACTGAATCAGAAGGTTCAGGTGATTCATACATCTTACCACAGTTTTTGTGTATTGCATGAGCATTTTGGTGGATATCACCTGTGGAATAACTAACAAAAAAAAGTAAAACAAGGAATGAAAATTTATGTGGAAGGAGAGAAGCCAGGGGTGTTTTGGGAAATATTGGCAATGCCAGCATCATTGGGAGGTTTGGAAGTCCCAGATGTTATAACATACTTTAAAACAACTCAGCTGTTATTGCCGTTTAGGTGTTAAGAAAAAAAAATGGCCACAGTGGGAAAAGATGGTTTGGGAAGTGGTTCATATGGAGACCAGTGCTGACATTCTAGGGGTTCTGATAAGAAGAGCAGACCTTGGGTTGGATTAGTCAGTTTTAGGAAATCTGCAGATATTAGTTGGGGAAACTTTTTCAGAGCAAACAGCTGGAAGATCAGGTAGAGGATGTATTTCCAAGAGGAGGGGACAGGATAAGCTGCAAGAGGGGAGAATGATATTTTTTGAGTAAACAGAGATCAGAAGCAGTATTTTGGGACCAGATTGTAACAGGGAGGGTGTTACTTTACTGCAAAGAACCCTGGTGAAAATGGAACCAGAGAGAAACATTGATTTTAGGGTTGTAATGTTTTAATGAATGAAGAAAAAATGTTGACCTAGATGACAGTAATGAAACAAGAAGGGCCTGATAGGTAATTGAGGTGAAAGATGGGAGCATTGAGCTTTAGGGGTCCATTAGCTAAAGCCTGTATATTGTTAAGCTACCTGAAAGCAAAAATGGCCCAAAAAGGAGTTATGGTTTAAGAAAGGTTATTGGTGATAAGGATGTCAAAGCAGAGATGGTCAGGAATGCTTCCCTTAAGGTATGCAGCAAATTCTTGCAAATTCAGGATATTCGAGTGGATGTATCGGTTTCATTAATTTTATTCTGTACACATAAGAATATTAGCAGGTAGTAATGGTTGTAGTGTGGGACAGCACAGGTAGAGGACTGGCTGCATATGTTTTGAGAACGCCAGAAATTACAAACATTTAGGAAACCGCTACAAAAACTAATAAGTGAAGTGTTGAAGTCCCTGCAGGGCCAGTCTGCTTGGTGCTGACCAGTACTGTTACCTCATCCCACATATCCATACATCCAATGCACTTAGTACTAAGACGTTAGACTGGATCTTGGGGCCATTTGCAAGACATCTGGTCTTCAGCATGGTCATCAGCACCAACTCACTCGTAGCCATTTACAGTGTTTTAATCTTTGGTCTTCAAGTCATCACTGCTTATTACCATTCCCACTGCTGCTACAGTTCGTAGGCTGTGTAGGTTGTCTTTCCATGATACAATAGCCAGTCATCTTCCAAAAACTCTGGCTCCCAAACACACACTTCCAATCTTGGCCACTGAGTAGGCAGCCCTGTGGAGGTAGTCAGCAGTCAGAGTGGAAAGTCTTCAGTACTTTGTTGCCTCATGAAGTAGCAGCTCGGAGACTTCACAAAAGTATCAGCTGGCTTTCAACTCGTTTCTGTAGATAAGTCGCCTTTGGAAAACCCTCCCAAACAGAAATAGTTGTGGCTATATGTGTATTTTTTGTAATATTTTTGGTCCCATCCCTTTGAGAAACCCAGTATTTTTCTAATATCAGAAGTGTCGTGTCAGGGACTGCTATTTTTAACTTTGGTGATTTTGTGGGGATAATTTTGTGACAGTGTACTGTTTGTGTAAACTTTCTCTAAATGAAAGTTTAGTGTGGGGAAATGTTTTAGTTGGGCAGGGTCATCTATGGGTTATGTAGTACTTGTCTTCATGCTGTGAAAAGTTACCCATTTTTTTTTTTCTGTCAGGCTAAATTTTCTTTTGAGGGGTTTCTGACAGGAATTTAGTGTGCTGCTTATGCATTACAGTGTTTTGGGGACTTCAAGCTTAATGGTGCAAGTGTGCTGCTTGTGCAAACTGTTTGACAACGTGTTTTCTGATCAACTTGTTCGGCGAGTCTTACGACATATGAAGAGTCCTCCTGTGGAAAAGCATGGGTAACTCACCCTGTTGCTGCTAATCCAGCTTCCATAGTTCCTAGAAAGAAAGAAAAAACTTAGAGCTGTTGCTGACTCTGCGGGCTCAGTTTTCACCTTAGTTGATGTTGGGTCACTCTGCACTGGCCAGCAGCCATTCCTCATTCCACTGTAATTTCTGTCCTTTCAGCCACCATGAACTGAAGGTGCAACCACATCCTCTTCAGCAGTTCCAGTGTCAGAACTGGCTATGGGAGAACCATTTTTTTGGGCACTGAGACATGCCAGAATCTTCAGTCCCTAACAAAAAAGCAGATTGGCTTAATAAAGTTCCTCAAACTAACAAGCATTTATTTTCTCACCTTACGTCTGACCCTGCAGCTATTTCCACATCTTCAAGAGGGAGCAGGTTCTTGGTATTTCCCATCCCTTCCCTTGAGGAAAAGGAAGGGATGACATACATATTTGGTAAGAAATTTTTTTCTTCCACTTTGGCATATAGAATTCTTTACTCATATGTGGAACTTTGCTTGTTTTGTACACAGTTTAAAAGAACTAGCCACTGTACTTCCCCCTGAATGTGGCACCCATCTCAATTTTTCATTTGTCCCATCTGCTACTCAGATTTTTCAGACCCCCCCCCCCCCACTAATCTCCCAAATCTTCTTTCACGTCTAAGAACAAAACAAAGTCCAGCCTTATCAAACCAAGCAGAGAAATGAGATGGCAGGATGGAACAACAAGAAACAGTGATCCTTTCCTAAAAACGAGTCGATTTACAACTTCAGAATTACTATACCAGCATTCTTCCCCCCATCCCCTTCTCTTTTGTCCCTGTCTCTCAAAATCTGTCCCAGCAACTATCTCTGTATATTCCCCTTAGGCAACAGATTGTGGCAGACTCTTGGGTGTTAAAAGCGGTTGAGGAAGGATGCATTTGACAATGAAGGCAAATGCCTCTTTTCAGGGAAGTTCCCTCCACCCTCCCTCTGAAGCAGACAGAACTTTTTCTTCAGCATTTACTCACTGTAGAAGTCATAGAACCAGTGACATTAAATCAAATGGGTAAAGGCTTCTAAAAGCAGGAGTCTTCTTGAAGACCATTTCTCTGCATTTTATTTTTAAATTTATATATGACAAGTTCCAAGATTCAAGATGTTGACTTTTCAGAATTGTTTACCTGTCATTCCCCCTGGGAAGTTTTATGGTAACATTAGATCTTAAAGATGCATACCATCACATTCCCATAGCCATAGGCTTCAGAAAACGTTTCAAATTTTGTGTGTCTTGGTCAACTTGGCAGTTCTCTGCATTGCGTTTTATAAACTCTTTTGGAGCAGTAGATAACTTTTATAGTGTCTAGATCCACTCATAGCTTGTTGGAGACTGAATGGCATTCACACATTTCCTTGTTTAGACAACGTAATCATCTTTGGAGAGTCTTTTCCCTCTTTTCCTTTCTCCTGAATAAGCTGGGGTTCCAGATGGCTATTCAGAAATCCTCCATGACCCTGTCACATAGGATTGTCTTTCTGGAATGTCTTAATAGGCAACCTGCAGCAAAATACATTTTGACACGGGGGAAGATGGATTTGTATATGAAAGCTTTCTTGAGATTTTCAATTCAATCTCAGATTTCAGCTAGAAAGTATTTCAAAGTGCTGGTTTATATATCTCTGATTCCCATGATTCTTGCCAATTTACTCATAAGAAAGACATGGACCCAACGTTTGCATTCTCTGGAATTTGATTCCAATTTTGGTATTTGTTAAAAAGGAATTGCACTGTTGTAGGCTACCAGTTCAAACAAATCTAGGTCTCCAATTTTCTCCTCTACCACCAAGTCTTTCAGTCACTATGGACACCTCAGATTTCACTTGATGGACATTTTCAAGAAGGAAAAGGTACAATGCCTGTGGGGTTCCTCAGACAGACCAAAGCACATGCTTGTCAAAGAGATGTTGGTTGTGATCCATTCTTTAAAATCTCTCTCGTCATTCCCCAGGAGATCTCCAGGTGATTCCACAACACAGTGATATAAGTCAACAAACAAGGGAAGGGGGTACAGTGTTATACCATCTGTGCAGGCTGTCAGTGATGGCTTGGAAGATAGTTCTACAGCACTCATTAGCCCTCCAAATTTCCTACATTCCGTCAGGGCAAAATATAGTGGCAGACAAGCTGAGAAGGAACAGGAACAGGGCCTTATGAGTAGAAATTGAATGAGGATGTCTTCCAGAGTTTGATTTAGTTTTGGGAAACACTTCAAGTAGATCTCTTCCTCCTTTCAAAACAGATAACTGAACAAATTCTGCTGTAGGACTCCTTGCATGAAGGCTTGAAAAACATGTTTTCACTCCCATAGATGGGAATGTTCCTTTATGCAGTTCCACTGATATCCAGGATAATTCTGAAGATTCAGAAGGAGTCTCCAAAAATAATTGTGGCGATTCCATTTTGGCCCAGGCAGCATTTTCTCCCTCCTAATGGAATTTACCTAAGGCAGTTACCACAAGCTTCCTCACAACTGGGCCTACTTGCACAAGACTTACATCCCAAGCTCAAACATCTTCACTTAACTGCCTTGATGGTTCAATTATACTTCATTTTAGTCACCTCTTTTCAAAGGACATGCAGCAGGTACTAAAGGAGGCAAGAAAAGCCACTACTAGAAAATCTTCTATTGGCAAGTGGAAAATATTTTCTGTTTGGTGTTTAGCCAGTAACCAGTCTGTTCAGATGTTATGTACTACTGATTCATAAATATTTGTGAGAGTTGCTGGCTTCTAGCCTTTCATACTCTTCTGTCGTGGTATGCCTTGCAGCCATTTCTGCATGTTTATCCAAGGATCATACACTTCTGTGTTTCTGGTGAACGTTTCTTAGAGTTTTACATCTTTGACTTTACCGAAAGCAAGTTGCTGCTCGTTGAGTTTTAAACTTTGTGTGCTAGAAAAGCTGTGTATGTCTCCGTTAGAGCCTGCACATCAAGATGATTCATAGCTCCATTATATGAAAAACTGATGTCCTTTTATTCTCATGTTGCAGTATTCATAACCTTTGGGTTAGCCTCCGCCTAGTGACCCAAATGTCTGGCCAGTATACAAAAGCTTTAGTCACTGCAAGGTACGTGGGACGTCTGACAGCCGTAAAAGTGACGTGTGCACGTCCCTTCCTCAGAACTTCTCTGCCACCAGTCGAACATCAGCTCATCCTGCCATTTCCAAAAAAAAAAAAAAAAAAATCCTGCCATTTCTTCTGTATGGATGCTGAGATTGAAAAATAAGTACCTCGTTGGAGCCTTTTTTCTTCTTCTTTGGTCACTGTATGCCTGCCCAGGTTCATGTCATCCAGAAAAGGGAAGTGTAAGTGCGGATGTCAGATCCCACATTAGGATGCCCACAACCTGTGTCTGTTCTGCCTAGGCCCCAACCACGGCCATAAGGCCTGCACAATTTATCAGGCCTTTGTCCCAAAGAATCTTCGCAACTGTCTGCATGCCCTTAATATCTGTCTCGAGAACCGACACCTCAAACTTCTCCCTCTTGCGATGGAAGGGCCATCCAGCCATACTGCTGAGCCATCAAAAAAGAAGACCAAAGTTACCAGGCCTGGGCCTACTGCTGCGCCTTTACCAACCAACGTTCCCTTTGTAGCCCAGGTACGCCTGGAGGAACGTATGGATCCAGACGACTGTGGTATTGTGAGTACCATTCCGAAGGCCGCGAGACCAAGGTCTGAAAGCATGTCCTTTGAGGTAATGCAGACATAGGAAACCGACAACGAGGGAGAACCTCGGCTTGCTGTGGGCGTCCAGACTGGTCCTTCCACTGTTGGTGATTCTTCTTAACCTAGGCCCTCCAGGCCTGTTTTTTCTTTAAAAAGGAAACGGAAAACCAAACATTGTCTTCACCTCCTGAAAGCTTGCCTGACTGGCAAGCTTTCTCTCCGTGCTTGTTCAAGGCCTTTATGGCCCTTAGACCTTCCTTGGCTGCTTCTCCGGCTGCCCCTCCTAGTATCAACCCTAAGCCTCAGACTGCAGAACCTCTTTCAATAGAGGCTGAAGACTCTTCAGATTCCTCTTCTGAGGATTCTCTGTGTTATGCCTCACAAATGCCTTCCCCCTCTAGGGTATGCCTCCCCAGAGGATGACTCTGCTGAAGTGGTTTCCCCTGGGGGAGGACCTGACCTTTGAAGAAAGCATCTCTCGGATGCGAGAGTTTCTCAAATGGGACTTCACATAATTGTCTGAAGTCCATAAGAGGTATTTAAACTCCTACAAATAGATACCCCTTCATCTGCCATTCCACCAGTATTCTTAGATGCCTTTTCTGCAGCTTCTACAAATCCTAAATCCCAACCCACTCCCCTTTTCCTTGAAGGCTTGACAGATTTTATAAGGTCCCAGAAGGGCAAAATTTCTAATAAAATGTCCTGTTGCAGATCCTGGTACCATTTCTGTTTCTGCAGACAAATCCTGAAGACTGCCACCCTCCACCTCTGTCCTTCCTACTGATAAGGACAGCAAAACTATGGCCAGACTTGGCAAGAAGGTGTACGTCTCTGCCACTTTGGCATTTAGGGCCATCAACTACCAGGCACATGTCCAAGTACTCCCTGGCACTTTGGACTCGGGCTTCAAAGCTCTTGGCTGATCTCCGTGATTTGGCCACAGTCACAAATCTCTAACCTGATTTCTTGTCCTCACAAGTGACAAGACACTCAGCCAAATGCAATTCATGTTGCAGAGGCTTCGGCCAGTTCTGCAGCTTGTCTCAGTGCGCAGAAGCATACCTCTCAACCATACCGAATTCTTTAGTATTTAATGGTTCTGAGTGCAAAATTATGGGGTGCCACGAATTCCCGAGTGGCTCCCTTCAATTGTGATTTTTTTTTTTCTTTTTCTTTTTTTTTTTCCCGCAAATTTAAATAATGCATGATGTCATTAAGCATATTCCAGGACTGCCTGTTGGACTCATTCGGAGACTCTGGCTGTCTCTGTGTTTGTATATTTAGCAACAGCAGTGAGTGTGCAGAGTAGACTCCGGACTTGAGCTGTACTGTGTGTTCTCTGTGCACAATTTTATTTAACGTAATTTAGTTGTGTAAAACAAAAATTTTTAGTTAAGTTTATGTAGCTTCTGCAGAAGGAAGACCACCCAAGCCCAGCATGCACCCACCCATGTCTGCACTACACGATGGAATCTGAATAATTCATTCCATTCCTAGGTCAGACTCAGGATGGAAGATTTACTTTCTCAATCTCTGCTCCAGGAAAGTAAAATAATAATAAAAAAAAAAGTGCGCGCTATTACGCATATTGCAAACAAATGATCTTTTGATCTAATTCTGCAACTCTGCATCTGCTGCACTCACTGTCTGTGTGCCAAAGTAGTACTAAGCCAGCTGCTGCGCCTGCAGTGTATATCTTTATGGAAAAAGGTGCATTCTGTTATGTGGAATGATTATCCAATTCCAAAAAGTAACTGATTGTCCTGGAATCCTGGGTCAGTGTTGTGTATTGGTAAGATGTCACTTGTGATGACGTTTACTATCTCTACTTGTGCGTTTGCTGACACAATTAGTATGGGAAATGCTAATGCATTTTCAGTGTGCGAAAATAAATGAATGTAGTGCACATATTTTACTATGGCTGACGCTGACTTAGTAATCATGTACTGCAGTGCCTGCTCTGTATTACTATAATGTGCTAATACATTTTAAATCCTTTTGTTTCTGAGAGCATGGAGGTTTACAATCATTTTGCCAGTTAAAACAAATCTGATTCTGCCACTAATATAGTTTACCATGTGTTACTGAAATACTGACTCATAAAAATAAACATAGTCACGTCTTGCCAGCCTTTGATCTGTACGATTAAAGTAACGGCAGACGGTAATGTTTTAGTGAAGTGTAAAAAAGCGTCTTTTTACTTGTGAAAAAAAGTTTTGCTGGAGAATTTTTTTTTTATTATTTTATTATTGAAGTGAATTCAATGGCCAATATATCACACAGAAGAAAGAGCTGCTCACTTCCTGCCAGCTGTTGACATGTACGATTAAAGTACCGATAGTGTTTTAGTGGAATGTAAAAGAGTGCCTTTTTACTTCTGAAAGAGTTTTGCTAGAGAATCTTTATTTAAGTTAATTCCATAGCCAGTATGGAAAGAGCTGCTATGTTGTAAGCTGGAAAATTAGCTTAGTAGATCTTCAGCTGCATTTTTTTTTGATGGTGCATAATTAGGTACTGTGCTGTTTGGGGAAACTCAGGACTGCATTCTCCACTTGGTGATGTAGAAGAATGGGACATAACTTTTTCTTTTCTTGGTCGAACAGCTGCAGGAATCTGCATTTTAGTGCACCTGCCCCTCTACCTGTCTAGCTTGTGTGGCAAATGCTCAGTTTAGAATGAGAAATGTGAATGTAACTGTCCAACTCGTGCTTACAGTCTGCAGTGTTAGGAAAGTCTGATATCAATTCATAATCTTTATTAAAGAATAATGCTTGGCTTAAAATAAAACTTTGAACCTAGGAACTGACTGACACTTTGGAAACAAGAGATGAACTATGCCTACACAATTAACGAGTTTAAAAAGGCAGTCATAAATACCATTAAAAACAAATCTCACCCAGAGGAAACCCACTTGAACACAGAGAGGACATGCAGATTCCATACAGAAGGCAGCCTGCATGTTCTCACTCTGTTTGCATGGGATTCTGTTGGATCAAAGTAAAGAATCTGTGATGGGAGATTCTAAACCTCCAAAAATTAAACTTTTTCTCCACCCACTGCAGTAGCTTTCTGCTTGTTATAATTCTGAGGACTAAGTGTGATCCCCAGAAAAGAAGACCATGCACAAAGTCCAAGAATGTGGCACCTAAGAATATTGTCTCTCTTCTCCAGCAAACAGTGATCACAACTTATTTCTAGTATAATCATCTTTTTAATCTTTTTGTTCCACTTAGCTAGAGAGCTGTCTGTCAAAGAAGAAACTTTCCTTTCTCTTTCTTATTCTACAGACTGTACCTCTGATGTTCATCGTGTTACACTGCTGCAGTCATTACACTTGGATTATCCTGCCGTCAGGCGTTTCCCCAGTCGGCCTGAGTTCCAAAGTCTTGGTCTGGCGTTGGTTGCTTTTGCCTCCTCCCTGACGTCAGTGCGACAGGGGTATATAAGATTCAGCCGACGCCATTTTCTTTAGTCTTTCTTGCCGCGCGGTACCCGAAACAAAAGCAGTTTGTAAGTGCCGGTCGGCCGTCTCCTGAGATTTTCATTCCGAATCCAGAACCAAAGTCTTCTACAAAGCTAAGTACCCCGTTGGGGAAACTTTTTCTTGCCTCAGACCGATGTCAGTAAAAGTTAATAACTGTATTTCTTGTGGGAAGCAAATACCTCATAAGGATTTCCATTCCTGTTGTATCCCATGCCTAGGCCCAGACCACGATGTCACTGGTTGTCGGTTTTGTGCTAAGTTTAACAAGTGCACTATTAAACGTCGGTTTGATTTTGCCCGACATTGTTTTGGTAGAAAATTCAATTATACCATGCCGTCAGAACTTCCGACGACCGGAATACACAAAACGTGCAAAGACAAGGATAGGCATCCGAGGCCCAAAACTGACGACAAAGCCTCTTCTAGGCCAGTCACCGGTTCTCCGGTTTTCAGCGAGGCGCCTTCGCAACCCCTGACGACCGCTTCTGTAGAACCACAAGCTGCCTTTGACTCCCACGTGGAGATGGCTGGGCCTTTGGACACACAAGCTTTTCAGCCTACCGAGACTAACCTTTCAGAGGGATCCGGAGTAGCTGAGCAACCCAGAGCTACAGAGGGTGTCTTCAGACCTACTCAGTTAAGCATTAAACCCTCAGCTAAGTCTAAGCCTCCTTTAAAGTCAAAGAAACAAATACAGCATTCTCCAGGACAGTCCTCCATGCCTAAGAAACAAATGCTCAAAATGGTCGAAGACCTAATTACTCTGATCAGGGGGTCCCATCCCCCTCCTGATTAAAGGCCTAGACAGGATGCAGACTGACTCATCCGACCAGGTGTCCATCTCTTCTGATTCATCCTCAGACCTAGGATACTCTTTACCCTCTTATGAGGATTCTGATGCTGAGGAATCAATTCCATCAGCCTCACCGCCTGAGCACTACTCCTTTGGGGAAACCCTACATACCATGAGGGAGCATTTCCACTGGGAAGACCAGGATTACTCAGAATCCAAGAAAAGGCTCAGATACTTCCTTTTATTACCTCAGCACAGACCCCTTGCTATTCCGCCAGTGTTAGATATTGTGGATGATGTGTATACTGAATCCAGCTTAAATCCTGATTCCTTACTTCCAGCCCCTGTTAAACCTGACAGATACTACAGAGTCCCTCATTCACATAAATTTCTGTATAAAAGCCCTGTAGCTGACCCTGAAACTATTTCTCAGGGACCCAAAGGAGTTAAGGCCTCATCAGCCAAGAATCCAGTTCCCTCTGACAGAGATTCCAGAGCATTAGACAGATGGGGAAGGAAAGTATATACGTCTGCAACTTTAGCAATGAGAGCCTTAAATTGCCAGTTTCACATGCTAAAATATCAGCAATTTTTACTGTCTCAGTTAAAACAAAAAAATGCTTCCAAAATCGGATCCTCCTAATTTTAAAGAAATGCAGGATTTATTGCATGCAGCTGAATAAGTGGGAAAGCATACTTTGCAATGTGGTTTTGATTCTCTAGAGGCCTCCTGCAGACCAGCAGTTACAGGCTCTGTTATTAGAAGACATGCTTGGTTAAAAGAACATACGTTACCATGTCATGTTAAAGCAAAATTATTGGATGCACCTTTGCAGCAGGATGTGTTATTTGGAGTTAAGGCAGAAGAGGTATTAAAGAAAATGGAGGATAAGGCAAAATCTATGCAAATGGTGAAGGATTTCTTACAGGTTCAGCCTCCTAGATTTAGCAGAAACTGGCCAACTAAGAATTGGTCCTTTCCAGTTACAGACAGACCTCAAAGGGGCAGATACAGACGTCCAAGAGGTAGAGGTCAAACACAAGGTCCTTACAGGCCTCGACAATTTGTTGCATTAGGCCAGAAAGAAGGGGAAGACAGGCCCCAACCATATAAAAAGCAGCTCCAATGACTTCCCACTACAGCTGCCAACAAATCCATCTTGGCAGCCCCCTTGGGAGGAAAACTGGCACTCTTCTGCCACAATTGGCAAATGATCACCAAAGACAAATGGGTTCCCAACATTGTATTTCAAGGTTACAGGTTCCACTTTCACACACTGCCATGGTTAAAAGGAATGTCAAATCTGCCACCAAATCAATGGACAGAGGCTCAAAAACAAATTACAGCACTCATGGATATGAGAGCTATTCAAAAGGTACCATCACGGGAGCAAGGACAAGGATTTTACTCAAGACTCTTTCTGGTACCCAGAAAGGACAAAGCCTGGAGGCCCATTCTGCATCTTTCATCTCTAAACACTTACCTGGATGTTCCGAAATTCAAAATGTTGACATTACAGCAGTTTCTTCCCATGCTGGGCAAGAAAGCTTGGCTCGTGACTTTGGACCTCAAAGAGGCATACCTGCATGTCCCTATCAGACAAAACTGCAGAAGATACCTCAGATTCATAGCTGGTTCAATGCACTACCGATTCTCTGCACTGCCCTTTGGCTTATCTACTGCGCCCAGGGTCTTCACAAAGTGCCTGGCATCAGTAATTGCATTTTGCAGACAGAAAGGAATTCAAATTCATCAGTACCTGGACGACTGCCTGATTCAAGCAGAGAGCAAGGACATTCTTCTAAAGCATCTGGTGTTTGTAAAAAAGTTATTAAGTTGCCTGGGGTACAAAGTAAACGAAAAGAAATCAAAACTAGTGCCCTCATAAGAGATTATATTCCTGGGTGCCAGCTTGAACACAACGGCCCAGATGGCTTATCTCACGCCAGACAAACAAGGACAACTGACTCAATACTTTCAATTGATTGCAACAAAGACCCAACTCCCTGCAAGAAAAATTCTGCAGGCCTTGGGTTACATGGCATCCTGCATACTACTAATTCCATATGCCAGACTGCATATGAGGAAACTACAATGGTACCTAAAAAATGTATGGTCTCAACACTGTCAAAGTTTGGAAACAGTTATACCACTAATCCCTTGCCTTCAACAGGGAGTTTCAATGGTGGGCTCAAGCTTGTCACCTCAACAAGGGACAGCCTTTTACACAACCCACCGCCAGGCAAACACTGACAACAGATGCATCGGATTACGCCTGGGGAGCACACATGACAGGCAAATGTATTCAGGGCACGTGGCCCGCAGAACAAAGGCATCTTCACATCAATCAAAAAGAGATGCTAGCTGTACAAAATGCGCTTATAGCTTTCAAGGACCTGCTGCATCCAGGACAACTACTACTAAAGACAGACAACACCACAGTTACGTGGTACATAAGCAAGGGGGCACTCACTCCTACCCCCTATGCAGACAAACTATGACCTTATGGAACACCGCTATAAACCTTCAAGTTCATCTGCAAGCGCAATTCCTGCCAGGAGAGAAAAACACACTGGCAGACGACTTACGCAGAAACATCATGGATCCCCACAAATGGGAGTTGAATCCACAAATATTCAGAATGATAACACAGAAATGGTGGAGCCCAGACATAGATCTGTTTGCATCCCCAATAAACTGCCAGCTACAAAAATTCTGCACAAGGAGTTACCATCCACAAGCATGGAAAGTGGATGCCCTCTCATTCAGCTGGGAGAACCTACAAGTATACGCTTTCCCACCACTACCTCTCCTGCCAAAGGTACTCATAAAAGCCAGGCAGGAAGAGCCAAAGATGATCCTGATTGCACCAGACTGGCCACGCCAGCACTGGTACCCAATCTTAAGGAGCTTAGCACAAGAATCACCCTGGATTTTGCCTCAAATCCCACATCTGCTGACTCAGCACAACAAACAAATACTACACAGCCAGCTAAAGACCTTAAACCTAGCTGCATGGAAGATTCCTTAGTCAAGCAAGCAATACCTCTCTCCAAAGCTGTTATGGATGTCATTCTGGAGGCCAGAAGGCCTAGTACCAGGAAAGCCTATTCGGATAAATGGAAGAGATTCTGTGCCTGGAACCAAGCTCACAGCCTTGACTCTCTTGTCCCAAACATTCCTCAGATACTACAATACTTAACTGAGATGCTGGACAAAGGACTCTCCTCATCCATCAAGATCAACGCCTCTGCCATCTCTGCTCATTACAACACGGATCCACCAATTTTCACTAATCCTCTGTTAAAACAGTACCTCAGAGGGGCTAAAAACATAAGACCACCCCGTAGAGCACCTACTCCAACTTGGGACCTCAACTTTGTTTTGGAGAAGCTAACTTTACCTACTTTTGAGCCAGCCAACACGGCAGAATTAAAATACATCTATTGGAAAACTGCTCTGCTCCTGGCAATAACATCAGCACGAAGAGTTTCAGAATTACAGGCACTAATGGCAGTGGAACCTTTCCTCATTTTCCACCAGGACAGGGTGTCTTTACGAACTAACCCTATTTTTATGCCAAAGGTGGTATCCAATGTGGCTCTAAACCAAACTATTCACCTGCCAACTTTTTATCCTAAACCACAGAATAAAGGGAAAAGACTACTGCACTCTTTGGGCATTCACAGGCAGTTACACTTCTACTTGGACAAAACCAAAGCTTTCAGAAAATCTGAGCAATTATTGGTAGCATATGTTGCAGGAGCACAGGGAAAAGCCATTTCAAAACAGACTATTTCAAAATGGATTGGACATTGTATATGTTTCTGTTACACATACCGTGGAAAACCTGTACCTAGCAGCATTGGATCTCACTCCACCAGGGCAACAGCCACTTCATCTGCCTACCTCAGGGGAGTACCTACCAAGGATATTTTGGAAGCAGCAACTTGGGAGTTCTGTACACACCTTCACCAAGCATTACTATCTGCCTCTATACTCTAAATCCAGAGCTGGCTTTGCCACTGCAGTGCTGCAGGGCCTTATAGCCACCCCTAATGCCTTATAGGACCAGCCACCCTTCCTCAGCTTTGGGATTCTACCCAAGTGTAATGACTGCAGCAGTGTAACACGATGAACATAGTACAGTTTTGTACCTACCATAAATGTAGATGTTCGAGTGTAGACACTGCTGCAGTCCAAGTTACCCTCCCTCCTTCCCCTCTTACTGGCTGGTACGTACCTATGTCTTCTACCCTTACTACCTATGGGGAGTATTTGCTGGTAGCTGTAAGTTGTTTTTTTGCATTTTCATATGTATGTTTTATTCGCAATTGGAATTGCCTACATATTTAAGGGCACCTGACATCTGGGGCAAGAAAAACTGAAGAATATGGCATTGGCTGCATCTTATATACCCCTGTCGCACTGACGTCAGGGAGGAGGCGACAGCAACCGACGCCGGACCAAGACTTTGGAACTCAGGCCGACTGGGGAACCGCCTGACGGCAGGATAAACCCAAGTGTAATGACTGCAGCAGTGTCTACACTCGAACATCTACATTTATGGTAGCTACAAAACTGTACTTTACATTAGTCCAGTCCTTGCAGATTTCAGCTTTATACTATCTTCTGCCTCTCCACTTCCCATGCCCATTTGTTTCTGTTCTGTTCTGTTTATCCAGGCTGTGGCTGCAAATGGTGTGTTGAGATCGGTGCACTACTCCAGTAAACAAACTAAATAAATAAATATCGGATTGCTCATTTCTCGCCTACTCTCTCTGTCTCTTCCTATCCCGTCCACTGCATAACAGTCTCCTTTTTAGCTTCCTGATGCTGCTCTTGGCAGTACCTTTCAATACAGTGATACAACACCAAACCAAGTCTAAATTGTCCTTAAGTAACATTTAAAGTGTTGTCACTTGTTTATCCTTCATTGACTTGGCTGGTCATATTAGGTTAGTGAACTAATACAAGTTAATTTTATTTTTATATAAGAGAATTGTATTGTAGTTTTATACAAGTTCAAAGTTTTATATAAGTTCAGATGTTAATAATATAAATAAAACAGTTTTGTTCTGGTTAATATTTTGTGTTATTTAATGATGAAGGCTGAAGCGCAGCCACAGTTAATTTTTATAAAAGAAAATTGTATTTTAGTTTTGCACAAGTTGAAATATTAATATAAATAAAACAATTGTTCTGCTTATTTTGTTTCATGATCATATTTTGGTTGTGTGTTCAGTTTGCGTTTAAAAAGTGGTATCCCACAATTCCACTGGAGTGGGCGGGGTTATGTAATTCAGTATGCAAATTTTATGTTAATCAGCATGCAGATTTATACCACTCTTTCATGGGCCTTTGTCCAGATTTTGTATGTTTCCAGGTTGAGAGGTATGCTCAAAAGGTATTCTTGGGTGAGGCTCCATCCCCTACCTGACAATATCAGGGCTAAACTTCTAGATGCACCCCTGGACAATACTGCCTTGTTTGGGACCCAAGTGGCAGAACCTTTCAAAATCTATCAAGAGAAGGGGAAAGAACTACAAGACGTAAAACATGTTTGTGTCACCTATTCCTAAATTCCACAGAAATTATCTTACTAAGAGCCAATTCATTAGAAAACCTTATGCTTTTCCTCCTCCTCCTACAAGGGGCAAAAAGTGTTCCAGAAAGCAGCAGCCACCTTCCAGGCCTGCTCAGACTTCAACCCAGAAACCTCTGTTTCAGGACAAGGCAGATAGTCTGTGACTACCTGCCTCCCCCCTCCAGATCCTATACCCCTTTCTCAGAGACGCACTCACTGTCTTCCTTTCTAGAAAAGCATTACCTCCGACAAATGAGTCTTGTCTGTCATAGACAAAGGTTATTTCATGACTTAGGCCATTCTTCCACTCTTAAGAGGCATCCTGCAGTCACCAAAGGACACGCTGCCCCTATTCCAACCAGTCTTGGACAGCTTCCTCTCTCAAGGGACTGTATAACCATTCCCTGCATCAGAAAAGGGAAGGGGCTTTTACTCCAGACATTTCCTGGTCCCAAGAAAGGACGGCCCATGGAGGCCCATCCTGGATCTCTCTCACCTTAACCTTTTTCTTCATCCACCCACCTTCCACGTGCTTATGCTTCAGCCTCTATTTCCACGGCTAATGCCACAGGCATTTTTGGCCACCTTGGACATCAAAGATGCCTACCTACATATCCCCATCCGGCCCAAATACAGGAAGTACTTGGGCTTCTATGCAGGTTCCTCGCATTTTCAATTCCCTGCTTCACCTTTTGGACTATCTACTTCTCCAAAGGTATTCATCAGGTGTCTGGCTGCAGTGGCAGCTTATTGCAGGGTCTGAGAAATACATATTTTCCCATACCTGGACAATCTCCTTATCCAGGCAGATTGTTACAGTACCCTCCAGAGCCATCTCCAGGCAGTCCTTTCTTTTCTCTAGTCTCTGGGTTTCACCATCAACTTCCCCAAATCCAGCCTAAGCCCCTCCCACAGCCAAGTCTTCCTGGGATGCAGAATCAGGACAGACGTTATGATGGAATTCCTTCCACCCCATAAGGTGGAAAGCCGAAGGAATGCCAGTTGTCTGTCATCCACAACCATGCAATGACAGCATGGGAGTACCTCAGACTCTTAGGGTATATATCTTCTACAATCCACTGCCACTGGCCAGACTCCACATGAAGAAACTTCAGTGGTACCTGAGGTCCGCATGGACCCAACACTCCCACCCCTTGGACCACACCATTCCCCATTCCCTTCTTACCATGCCTAAGAAAGGAAAGTCTTTGTTGGGTGAATCAAGTGTCTCTGAACCCAGGACTTCCCTTACAACCCCTAACTTCAGTCCAGGAAATGTAGACAGATACTTCAGACCTGGGTTGGGGAGCTGCTATGGGCAGCTTGAAGGTGCAAGGCACATGAACAGGCCCCTTCAAGAGGGGGCACATCAACATCAGACAGATGAGGGCTCTCATTTTTGCACTGAGGGCCTTCCAGGACATTCTGAAGCAAGGACCCCTAAAGTTGTTCATGGACAACACCACTGTTCTTTGGTATGTGAACAAACAAGGGTAAAGAAGATCATGTCCTTCTATTCTCGTGTTGCAGTATTCTCACATGTGGGATCCTCCACCTCAGGTGAGCTGAACATTCAGCTCATCCACCAAAGCTTAAGCCTGGTTGCTGTCTGGTACATGGGACATCACATGTGGAGCCATAAACTGTAGGCCACAAATGTAACATCCATGCACACAGACCTCTGCCACAGGCAAACGTCAGCTTGCTCGTTCTGCTTCACATTACGAAAGACATTAAAGATAAGTATTCTGTTGGGGAATCTTTTTTTTATTTTTCTGGAACTTTGGTTGCAGTTTGTCTTTTAATAGCAATGTCATCTAGGAAAGGGAAATGTAAGTGAGGTTTGCAAAATCTACACAGATACTCACGAGCTCTGGTTAGGCCCATCCCACGACCATACATCCTGTAAAATCTGCCAGTCGTTTCTCTCTAAGACCTTGCATAGCCATCTGGCAGCCCTTAAATTGTTTGTTGAAAACCAACAGCTAAAACATCTGGCCCATGGTATGGATCCTGAACCAGCCGTCGAGGTGGAGCTGCCTAAAAAGAAGGCAAAGGTTTCAAGGCCTGCTGTTGCTGTGCCTCCAATGTCGGACGTTCCACCAGCTACCAGTCTAGGAGCTGAAGGACTTCCAGAAGAAGTGGCAACTTTGGTGGGTACCATGTTGGAAGCTGCCCTAGAATCTCCAGTTGGCACGTCCTCAGAGATTTCTGCGACATTGGCCTCTACTGATGTTGAGGGGGAACCGGGCTTTGCAGGCCACCTTCAGTTTCCGAACAGGGCACCTCGACCCCAGACCTGACACTTGATACTAGGCCTACGGACTCTCAAACTATTCCCAAGACTCCTTCTCTCAAGAAAAAACAAAAAAACAAGCATTTGTCTGCACCAGTGGAAGACCAGCCAGACTGGCAAATGTTTTCCCATTCCCTTGTTCAGGCCTTTATAGCCCTGAGGCCCACAACCTCACATACTCCTTCTCTGCCTACCTTTAGTTCCAGGCCTGCCTCTGCCAGTTCCATTCCTCTTCCTTAGACTCAGGAGGAAAGCTCCTGTTCTTCCTCTTGCTCTAATGAGGCTCTCACTTACACCTCTCAGCTGGCCTTACCGCTGGAATACTGTTCTCCAGATGAAGACTACTTGGAAGGAGTCTCCCCACCAGAAAATATCACCTTTGGAGAGACGATCTCCAAAAATGGGAGAATACTTCTATAAAGTACCTGATTACAAGTACTTTGTCAAGCCACCCATGGCAGACCCAGCTGTCAGTGTGGTGGCACCAGACAAGCAGTTCAGGCAGATCCCTTCCTCTTCCCTGCTGCCATCTGATAAGGACAGAAAGATGATGGACAGACAAGGAAAAAAAGATCTGCACTTCCTCCGCCTTGGCTTTTAGGGCAGTTAATTACCAGACACACATGGTATAATATGCTCTAGATCTAATTTTTCAGGCATCTACATTGCTCTTTTCTATTCCTGATTTACCTACAAAGCCCCAGATTACCTCTAAGCTTTCCTTGGCAGCATAGGTAGCCAGGCATTCCATAAAATACACCCTTGATGCTGCTGAAGCCTTAACTAGGTCAGCTGCATCTGCTTTTGTTTTACACAGGTACTGCTGACTCAGACTTCAGCCCTCCCTGATGACTTCAAGAGCAAGATCCTGGATGTTGCACTGGTCAGTAAGTTCCTGTTTGGCAAACAATCTGCTGAACTATTCAAAAGTTTGCAGGCAAAACGCAAGGAAATACAGGACCTGAAAAATCTACTGGTATTCCCATTTCCAAAATTGTACAGGAACTACCCTGCAAAACCTAGCTTTGTTAGGAGGGCAGCTGCTCCTTCCACTTCATCCTCAAGGCAGAGGAAAGGGACTAGGAAACCCTTGTCCCCTAGGACTACTCCCTCCCAATCTATCCCCAAGCAGCCCTTTCCAGATAGACCAAATAATGCGTGGAGTCATTCTGCAGGCTGTCTGTATCCCCTCAGCTCAGAACACTCGGCAGACATCTTGAGCAGGTCCATGTCACAATCCCACGAATAGATGCTACACAGGGATGTGTTTCTGGACATAGTCCACAGGTGTGGTATGCCAGAAATAGATCTGATGTTCTCCGTGTTTCACTGCTGCAGTCATCACACTTGGGTTATCTGCCTGCAGGTAGCCCTCAGTCGGCCCGAATACCAGAGTCTTGGGGTTTCTGCATTGGATGCTGTCTCCTCTTCCATAAGGTCAGGAGTATAAAACATGCAACCAACGCCATTGCATCAGCTTTTCTTGCCACGTGGGAGCCCGAAACAGAAGCAGTTCTCAAGTGCCGGTCAACCGCTACCTGAAATTTTCATTTTTTGAAGTCTTCTAAAGCTAAGTACCTCAATGGAGATCCTTTTTTCTTGCTCTACCCAATGTCAGAAAAAGTTAACACTTGTCTTGCCTGTGGAAAGCAAATACCTCACAGAGATTTTCATTCTTACTGCATCATCTGTCTAGGCCCAGACCACAACGTTCCTCGCTGTAGGGTTTTGTGCCTTAACACCCAAACTATTCATCGTCAGGCTATCTTTGTCACTAAATTCTTTCGCTCTCGTTCTCCATTTTCCAAAATGGCTTCCATAAGCCATCTGAGTGTCCACCCCCCCCCCCCCAAAAAAAAATCAGGATAAAGACAGAGACGGACCGCATAGGTCCAAAACTGCCGATGCTTCCATTAAGCTAGTCGCCAGTTCGCCGGTACTCAGTGACGCTCTTTTACAGCCCCCGATACCCACTTCTACAGATTCGCAGGCCACTGCTGAGACCCATTCGGAGTCCGGTATGCTGTGAGATGCTTCTTTGACTGTGGAACCTGCGGATGCCTCTACCTTGGATGGGTCCGGAGACGCTGTGCAGGCACCGCCTTCTGAGGGTGTATTCCGACCTTCCGATGTTCGCATTAAACTGACAGCTTTATTTTCGAATAAAAATACCACGTTTCTCAGGCCCAGAGTTCGCACTACGCCTAGAAAACCGATGACCAAAGCGCATGCTCAAGCTCCCTTGCCAGAGAAACAGATGCTTAGAATGGCTGAAGACCTTATAACATTAAGTAGGGGAAGCCAGCCTTCCCCCCTCTAAAAGACAAATAATTGATTTTCCTTCTGATTCTACAGACCATGAGTCCGATGACTCTGATCCCTCTGATTAACAGGATGTACCCTTATTCTACCTATGAGGATTCAGATGCAGAGGATTCCATACCATTTTCCTCCCCTCCAGAGGACTTTTCTTTTGGTGAAACCTTGCATACTTTAAGAGAGCATTTCCACTGGGAATGCCAGGACTACCCTCAGTCCAAAAAGAGACTCAAGAGAATTTTTAGACTTGCCTCAGCACAGGCCTATAGCTATGCCCCCTCTCCTGGACATTGTAGATGATGTCTTCATGGAATCCAGTCTTGCTCCTGATACTTTACCACCAGTTCCTAGAAAGCCTGACAGGTACTGCAGAGTACCTGACTCACGAATTTCTCTTTAAAGGGAGAGTGTCAAGATTCTCTGCTTGCCTGATTGTTTTGATTAGGATGGTAGGTCATGTGATCTTTTTGTTAACAGTCTGGCAGCTTTTAGTCTATGAGCTCAGGTTTCAGTACTTTGGGGGAAGGGTAACTAACACTTCAGGAAATGCAAACAGTTTCCTCTGTGTGCTCCTTTTATCTGCAGCCCCATGCTGACAGGAAAACTTTAGCAGTCTTTGAAATATAGTGAAGTAGTGCTTACATAAGCTACTTTTTTTCCCCAGGCAGACACAGTAGTGGACTTTTTTAAATATTTTCTTGGCTGTTTGGATTTAATGATGATGGAAACAGCTGCAGTGGGTCTGTTTTTTGTATAGTCTGGAGCAGTGTTGCTAATGTAGCTGCTCATTGAGGTGCTTTTTACATACATGTCTCTTTCAGTTTGTTGCAGTGATGGGTCCTACTGTTATATGGGAAAAGGGCACAGCAATTATGGGAAACGTCCAAAGGGGAATAGTACAGGAAGCATTACTGCTGATGTAGGGGGGATTATAAGAATGGGTCAGAAAAAGGGAACAGAAATGGCAACGCTTTCAATTGGGATAATCTGTTGTAGATGTCACAGCAATGAGCAAAACAGTCCATAAGTAATGAACCAAAAAGCCAAAAGAGCTTGTTCAGATGTAGACAGAATTAATTTTCCAGTGCAAAGTAAAGATCCCAAAAAGTGTCACCTATTTACTAGTTGGCCTTATATGCAAATTACTTCTTTGTAGAGCAACTTTAATAGGGTCTGTAGTAGAAACTTGGGAAACAATCTCCTCAGAACCAGAGTCATATGCTTGTGAGGAAGACATGGAAGAAGCCCTGTCCTTATTATCAGAACCCTCTGATAAAACATCCTAACGATTTCAAAGGCTGCAAGCTAAGTAATTCATTTTTATTACCATACCCACTGTCTTTAGATGAAATATGTTTCACCTTTTCTTTTTCCTTTAGACAACCCTAGGAGGAGATCAACTGAAATGATGACACTTCAAACCAGAAAACAGATCTCTTAATGTCCTAACTACATCCTCATCCTCTGTACTTTCGAACACTTCAGGATCATAGGAGGTTACTAGGCTAATGGCCCCAGGGCCCTTACAAGCATAGCCAAGTTCAACTAATGTTCTCATGGGTGTCTGGTTCAAGCAGACACTAAAATAAGCACCTATCGCCTTTTTCAGAGAGGGACACAGGTGAAATCTCCAGGATGAATTTCCAGTTACCCACCCAATCATCCAAATTACTCTTATATAGGCCAGTGAGGGCCTTTTTTTAACATGAATAGGTAGCCTGTTCCAAAAGTGCAGCAACCTCTGTGAGAGAAATCTGTCTGTCCAGCAAGTTCTGTTGATGTTACATACCAGGTTAAGATCCTTAGCGAGTGATCCGGTGTGGCATTTGACTTGTGAATGTGCAGCATTTCCATTAAAGCTGGGTCACAGATTGCTCTATATGCAAGGCACAGATTGCTTCTGAGCAGTCTGTATGAGACAGAGTAAAGTGACAATGATTTCAGTCTGTCCACATAAGACAGATCTTGAAGACGCTGAATTTTCTTTGTCAGGAACCTTTGTGGTCTCTCCAATTGCTGCAGGTATTTGGAAAGGAACATACCAAAGGGACCATTGTTCTCTATTATTGGCCCAATGAGGGAAAGTACATGGGGGGGGGTATAACCTCTTTTTCCTGGATGCAATGTCTTTATGAGATGAACAATATAAAATGCTATTCTTACTACTGTGGAGATATTTGAAGTGAAGGTTGCTGTCAACCTGTCTGCCCAGATCTCTCACCACTGACTGTGTGCTTAAAGTATTGCTATTGATGTGGTAGTTTGCAGGAATATCATCCTTGCTAAAGTAGAGGACAGAATAAGTGGACAAAAAATAAGAAAGGATGGTGACTGTATCACCTGTCAGTGAGGGACAATCACGAGAGGACCATCAGAGTGCCAAGGGAAAATTTCCAGACAAAGTGTATGTATTACCAGCATCTTTGCCCACTGCTGAGTGGTAGTGCACTATGTGCAGACAACAGCAAACCTGTACAAACATAGTGCTTATGCAGCAAATGAGTGCAAACTGATTTAAACAAATTAATCAATACAAACGCTCAAAACTGAGCCCTGTTCCAGCATCCTTCAATCAGTTGAGTTCTGACTGCACACTCCTGCCACTAGGGTGCAGGGGAACCCTCTGTACAAAAGATGTCCTGGTTTAGTGATCAAACTAGATTCCGCAGGTCTGAATCTATTCTATGCTACAGTAAAGAATGTGCACTAATTTCAACAAAAAAAAAAAAAAAAAACCTTCAAATAAGCAGGTGCAATACGCTTTCAACCAGCAACTCCCAGCTCAGAAGGGCCAAGGCGATCCTCTCCTCCCACAAAAGTGTAGACCACAAACCTTCTTAATGTAAAGGAACTGGCCTGAAACCCGAGCACTTAAACCAGAACAAAGACACTTTTAGAATAAAAGACACACTAAGACTTCAACCAGCAATTCCCAACTTAGAAGGATGTAAGCTACAAGAGTGTAGACTACAAACCTTCTGAATGTAAAAGAACTGGCCTGAAGCCCAAGTGCTTAAACCAAAACCAAGAGGCTTAGAATAACAGTTACAATTTAATCAGGCTACTAACAAGCAATAATAAATGCAGCAGAATAAATGCAATTGAACACTTTTAAGATCAAGCAGCAAAATCAAAATAAAATAAAGTAGGAAGAAGCAGAAATACAGTAAAAGCAGATGAATAAAGTTCAATCTTTTCTTTTTTGGGGGGGGGGCAGAAGATAATTCAAGGTTAACAAACTAAGGGGGGTAAGCCTTCTCAGATGATCTCTCTGTACTCAGTAGAATGAGCTGATGAGAACCCAGCAAGAATTGGGTAGATGAGTGGCAGAAATAACATGCAGCGAGAGATCAGCAATATTCAGGCAGAGTACAGCAAGCAGGCCAAATACTCCAACCAAATAGAGATATTTCTAGCTAAAAAAGGAATGCTGTTTTCCAGCTCCTTCCACGAATTATCTTAGGTTCATAGGTAGGTACTAGGCTGTTGGCCCTAGGGCCTATATAAGCCTAACCAAAAATGTACCCTGACTTTCGCCACCCAAGAAAATTATTTTCCTGTGACCCTGTCGAGTAGAGCCACAGAAGTGATCCCCGGGGTTTTTTTGAAGAGTACAATGAGGAGCTCTGTTTGACATAGATAGGTAGTTTGTTCCAGAGTATGGGAAGTCTCTGGGACAGGAATCTATCCCTCCAGCATGTTCTGTTTATTGTGGTGACAAGGTTTAGGTACCTAAAGCATGTAGCTCGGAGGGATTGGGATTTCTTTAAGTGGAGCATGTCCAACAGCTCTGGGTTTGACATGGCTTTGTATGTTAGGAAGAGATCGCCTTTGAGATGGCGATATGCGACGGAGTAAGGCTGGAGTTTTTTTAGATGGTCTGCGTAGGGCATCTGTTTGAGGCCAGTAATCCTCTTTGTGAGGTATTTCTGTGGCCTTTCCAGTTGTTTGTAGATGTCTTGTGAGGTACATACCAAAAGGGGTGTTGTACTCTGTAATGGGTCTAATGAGTGATGAGTAGAGGGGAACAATGACCTCTTTTTTCTGGATGAGAAGCCTTTTGTGATGAGGTGAGCCACGTAGAAGGATTTCCTGACCACTGTGGCGATGTGATTATCAAAGGAGAGACTACTGTCCACCTGTGTACAAAGGTCTGTTATCACATTTTCGGTGTTAAGTAGACTACCAGCTATGTGGTAGTTCATGGGTACAGAGTTTTTACCAAAGGGGATGACAATACACTTTTTGGCATTGATCTTCAGGCCATGGCTTTGACACCAGGCATCTATCTCAGTGAGGCCCTTTTGTAGTATGTCCACATCGTTAAGAGTATAGCTCCTAGTTTGCAGTCATCTGCAAACTTTGTTAGCCAAAGACCTTCTGTGTTAGCCTGTACTTCAGAGAAGTAGATACCAAACAAGAGAGGACCCAGGACTGAACCCTGTGGTACTCCACTTGTCATTGGTCTGAAGTCGGATTTGGAGTCTACTACTTTCACAGTGTGGGTTCTGTCCATGAGCCAGTTGGCAACCCATCTTGTGACATAGGGATTTATACCTAGTTTAGTGCGCTTATCTATAATTCCAGAGTGGTGGATGGTGTTGATAGCCTTGGCGAGATCTAGATAAGCTGTGTGAATCACCTTACCCTCATCTATGGCTTTGGTGACTGCTTCAAAGAAGTCAATAAGGTTTAGGAGACATGATCTGCCTTTTACAAATCTGAACTGGGTAGGGTCCAGAGTTTGGAGATTACCACTGTCTTTGTTTGAGTTCCATGATGATATGTTCCATGGCCTTGCAGACCAGACTCGTCAGGCTAATGGGGCGGTAGTTCCCAGGGTCTGTCGTGGCTCCCCCTTTGTGGAGTGGGATAACCGTTGCGGTGTGCCATTCAGTGGGCACAAAGCCTGAGGTGAGGCTATGACTGAACATGGTACTTAGGGTGCCAGTTCATTCTGTAGTTTGTGTAGAATGCTGCCTGGGATATTGTCAGGTCCCATGGTAGGCTGTGTTCTTGGCTTTGGAGAGTGTGTTTTTTTACCTGTGCAGCCATGATTACAGGAACTTTGCATTCTTCCGTTATAGAGATGGGCCCTCTAGGGGGTGAGGGGGGGTAAAGTTAGCACTGAACCTATCTGCCAGGATGTTGGCAATATAAGTTGGTTCTGTATATTTAGTGCCATTGTGCTGTAACTCGCAGTAGATCTGAGTGTTGCCATTGAGATTCTTGACATAGCTATAGAATGCTTTGTGGTTGTCTTTAAAGTCAGTGGCAATTTTGTTTTCGTAACTAGCTTTGGAGGATTTTATGAGGGATTCCAGCTTCTTACTCAAGTAAGACGCTGTCCGGTTCGATTATCAGCTAAAGCGTCTTGTGTGTGGAGACATGCATGAATGGGCGTACCTTCGTTGAAGGTTGTGCGTCAGGGCTGGCAGCTCAGTAAGTAAAAATCTACTGCCAGTCATTAGCGGACCGGAGTTCCGCTGTGGTGACCCCTAACCAGGAAAAGCCGAAAGATACAACACTGAGGTTGACCAGGGAGTTCCTCCAGTCATGGGATTTTACTCTTTTTTGCAGCAGTTTCTTTCTTCTGTTGTAGAGTTTGTTTATGGCAGAGGACCACCAGATTGGCTTCCTTTTTTTGGAGGATAGCATCTTGGTTCTATTAGGGATAAACATGATCTATCCACTCGTGTAAGTGCTTATAAAGTGCATTTGTGTAGGATTCAGCAGTCGTACCTCTATTGTCCGTCTGCATGGGTGTCATGAAGTTTGCCACCTCTGTCTTAAAAAGTGTGAAGTTGGCTTTGGAGAAGTTTTTTTACGGTGGTTTCCCTAATTGGGGGTGGGATGTGGATGTCTAGGGTGATTAGCTTATGGTCGGATCTGACCAACGAGGAATTGACCTCTGGTGTGGAACACCGGTTGCCCATGTTGGTAATGACTAGGTCTAGGATATTGCTGCCCCTGTTGGGGGTGTGAATAAGTTAATCCAAGGCGTAGGAATTTATGAATTCCAGAAAACGTTGAGCAAACGAGTTAGTACATGAGTTATCTGATGTTATTCACTGTTTGCAAATTAATTCTTTGCTAACTTTTCTAAGTGATCCTAGCCAAGACCTCTTAAAACTGCAACAGAACAGAACTGAAAACTTAAAACAAAACAAATGTAATACAGGAATAAGATACAAAATAGAAGTGACCAAACCTTAAATGAAAAACTTCAGCTGAAAATAAAATACAGCCAGAGATCAGCAATATTCAGACAATAGTTCAGGAAGCAGGCCAAACAAACTCTTCAGCTAAATAGAGATATTTCTAGCTAAAAGCATGTTTCTCATACAGTTCCTCATACTAGTATCTCTTGTCCTACTTATACATTTAATATCTTACCAGCAACCATTATCCTTGCAATTCCAACAAAGCTATTACAATCTATCCAGCAAACAAAATAATTCTGAACCTCATCTCACAATACCCTATCTATATCAGCACCCATATATCTTACTGTTTAAGTACAGTTATCAAAGCAATAGCCATTTATTAACAAACTGAGTATTAAACATAAAATCAAGCAAAAATACCAGTAACAGCACCATCTTGTCTTCATAACCATAAAGCATAGTGGTGACATCCACCCAAACCAAGGCCTAACTCAGCATATACAGGAACCAGACGGTATACCCCCATCTCCTTCATCGCTAACACCTCAACCATAGTCCCTCTTGGGTCTTCATATATAACATACCAGCTTACAAAGTCTGTATAACAAACTGTATGAAGTGTATACATGGACAGCACTACACACTTCAGACATCTTAGCTGCCACAGAAACCTGCCTCTGCCAGGAAAAAAAAAGAGAGCTTTCCCCATCAGGCCATAATACTATCAGATTAGGAAAGAGACAACAAAAAAGCTGGTAGTGTCACTATTTTTGATAATAACCCCAGAGTAAAAAACTCCCTTTTCCCCCACACCCTGCCAACTTTCAGTAACTCAGAAATCCTGCTGACCATATTAAAACTAAACACTCATAAGACAATTGCAGTCATGGGTATACACATACATACATGAGGGAAGTTAAATAAGCAATAATGCCAAACAGAGAGCGTGTGTTATTTTGTAAATAATTCTCACCCAGGGGTGTTCCAAGGTTCGATGCCACAGGTGGAGGGCCTGTACACTCCTGGAAGGGTGTTATTTTCAAAGTAACACGCACCCTAGAGGGCATTATTGCACTCAGAAAATGTGCTACCTGTTAAACTGCTTGATATTTACATTTTAATATATATATATATATATATATATATATATATATGTATATATGTGTGTGTGTGTGTGTGTGTATATACATATTAATATTTTTGATGTACAATAGTTCCTCCACCTAATGCTTCAAACTTGCTGTAGTGTCTGAAGGTGGTGTTGGAGGAAGTGTTTTATATCTAAAATGTGAGTTTGGTTAAGTAATGCCCACACACACACACACACACGCCGAGTACCTTTAAAAACATAGATGATTAAACTTAATTAATAATGGTAGCCATTAAAGGTTTTCATACCTCTCAACTGTCCAGATTTTCACAAAGTCCAATTTTTTTAAATTCATTTTTTCAGCCTGTTCCTCATAAAGTTCGTGGTTTGCTGGAAATTCATTGAGAGGTTAAAGTCATTAAATAATGAATTAGTTTAAAATCTCTCTTCATGTTTAGGCCTTCCCCCAATTAATTTCGGCTAGATTTTTTAAGTTAAGCTGTTAAGAGGTATGCACACCTCTTAATTTTTAACAACACTTTAATGAAATGCCTACTGCAGCCATTGCTCAGTCTCTCTCACTTCTGCTTTCATGCATGCAAGCATGCATACGGTCATGCATGTAAGCATAAACATGAAAGCACGCACCTTTTCTATTTTTTTATTATGTTCTTGTTTTAATTTTACACTCACTAAACAGCAAAGTCGCTATTTAGTGATTTTAAATAATGGTTGCCATTGGCATTTTAACTGCCCGAGCTCCGCTGCATTTTTATATGCTGCAATGAAATGGTGGACTTGTTTTCCAGGAGGCATTACCTTTACATTAACACCCTGCTGGAGAACATTCATTCTCCATTCACAATGGCAGTGTACAGGTCGCCTCTTCTCCATTCACAATAGCAATGTACAGGTCGCCCATTCTCTAATATAGACTGGGAAACCATGTAATCTGAAAATCCAACCAATAATATACATCTGTACAAGTTCTTGCAAATTATAACCACACCAACTAGATATAACTAAGCCACATCCAGACAATCATACCTCAGCTGGAAGCAGACATACTCCCCAGATAAAATATCATCCCATGGAACTCTGTCACACAGCTTAAGTGATCATTTCCAGTCTACACGGTAAGGTTACCAAAGCAACAGCCACAAAACATGTAGCACTTTTTTATGAAGATACTTTTATTAACACACTGCATATCCTTAATTTGTGAGTTTCTAAAGACTCTCCCCATAGATGCTGCTGCCTCTTAATGCAACAAAATCTTCCTAGGTGTTCTAAACTTGCAAGCCCCCTTCAGAATTATTTATTTATTTTTATTTATTTAACATTTGTTAACCGGGAAAGTCCGACTTGGAACGAGCCCGTTTTCAGCAGAGGCCTGGGGAGAAACGCTCCGGATGCATGTATATACAATGCATTAATTATACAAATACAATAGAATAAACACAGTCAAGCCAGCCCTGCCCCATGGCTAGTCTTAACAATTAAACAACACATGAAACAAAGATACAAAGCATGGATGAGACAACTAAGAAACCTAACAAAACAGCTTATCACTAAAGATAAGAAAACCTGTTACTCAACCAATTAAAACATGCACAGTAATAATACAAAACTTTTCTAGATCTCAGTCAACCAACTGTTAAATATAGGACAAGCTACACAGCTAATTCCAAACACACAGAAACAAAAGGAAATCATAGCCAACACATTCAGTACCTACTTTATACAAGACAGTACAGTCATTAATCAACCAGATAACTAATCTAGCTCTTGAGGGCTCTACTCGGTCAAATAACCTGTTTAAAATTTTCTCCTTCCAACTGGTTCCTACAGATGCCATAACATACCCGGAAAAAAAGTATCCTATAACTGTCCTTGCTAATTTACCTAGCAAATATGTTAAAATTGTGTCCGAGGCTACTGCATAACCAGTTCCAGTTCTGATAATTCAATTCATATCTGAAAATAAAGTCCCATCACTATTGAAAAATCATTCATTATTCCATTGCACAATGGTGGAATCGATACAGATCTGTCAAACTATAGACCAATTGCCGTTTTGTCTCCTCTTTCAGAAATATTACAAAAATATATAGATAAGCAGCTTGTCAGCTCTCAAATATATCACCAGCTAGTTTTTTCAACCCAATATGGCTTGTGTCTTCATCACGTCACAATTACTGCTAGGCTGAATTTTGTTAATGCCATTGACAATGAATGAAACTCTGGAAACCTAGTCTCCAAAATCTTGCTAGACTTAAAAAAAAAAAAAAAAAAAAAAAAAAAAATTGATACCGTCTCCTACCAGAAACAGATACATAAACTTTCATTCTTAGGGCTTACTAACTTTTCACTGAAATGATTCCATAGCTACCTCTCAAACAGAGCACAGGCAGTGAAATGGAAAAATTATTTCGCCACCTTCTTGCTGTTGTCCTACAGGGATATATAATAGGCAGCATACTTTTCAACGTATTCATCAGTTACCTCTACACTGCTACAAAAAAGTCAAACACTTCCTGCTGAATACTGACTTACAGCAGCAAATTTAATAGCATGATTAAATCTAGTTCAAAAAATGGCATACTGTCTTGCTTAACTTTCCTTAGCCTAGGCAGCCATTTGGAAAAATCCCCTTCATGAGATGGTTGCTACAGTATAGATAAACTGGCATAACTAACTATCATTGCATTGAGTGTTAAATATTTTGGGAAGGTGGCCTCCCTAAGAAACTACGTCCTTGATAAAACACGCCTATGAGTTGACCCACTAGTCAAGGATCTGGGCAGATATACAGATATTAATCTGGCCTTTGACCAGCATGTGTCCAAGGTAGTAAGGACATTTTTATAAGTTGCTCAAGTTATAAGTAAGGGTATGGCATCTAGGTCCAGGGAAGTCTCTGTACCAATATACTTGACCCTCATCAGAGTCATCATTGAGTAAACTGTCCCATTTAGTATGCACCTCACCAGACAGATGGACCAGCTGGAATGTCTACAAAGATTCTTTACAAAAAGAATACAGTGCATAAATGCAGTGTCCTATGTGGCTCACCTCAAAACCCTAACTCTGTACCAAGTCTCCTACAGAGTACTGTGAGGCAATCTATATTTGGAATACATGGAACCCCCACACATCCTACTCTGTTGAACCTTTTTCACATCAGCAAAACAAACCGGATTAGAACTAGTGACAAACAGGAAATGTTGGAAAGACAGATGTGTATCTCTGAGGATTCCAATTCCCATTCTCTAGAATAGGCACCCATCCATGTGAAACCTTCCTAACCCAGTTTAACTCTAACTTGGACCACTGGAAGGGAAATCCAAAATTCACCTGTGGTTTGGTGCTTATGTCTCTAAGGGACAGAGGCACTCAGTAAACCATGTCAGAACCAGCAATCACTCCTTATATAAACATCTAAAACATATAACTTGTGGAAGACAGTTGGGTTGCATGACTAGATTCATAAAGGCCCTAGTGGTCATTAGCCTAGTATATACCTATGAAACTATGAATTCATCCAGTTACCGTCTTGCCTCATTATAATTTACTTACTGTACACTTATGAGAGTGCCATTTCTTGTGTCAGTTCTACTGTAGTGTAATTGCAACCGATAATAATCACTTACAGTTTGATAGACAACCGGGAACTCCACTTTACTTTAAAAGTTAAAGAAGTTTATTAAAGGTCAAAAATGACCAAAAAGTTAAAATGCCTGATACTAAGAATGGCTCTACCAAACATGAAATTTTTACATCTAGCAATCCATTACCTTAGCATCAGCTGTTAAATGTCCTACATAAACTCTGTAGACAGATGTTACTACAGTTAATAACTATGGGTCCATTGTTGTCCTCTCCCTTATCAAAAATGCATTAAGCATAGGAGCAATTATAAACTAGTGTCAACAGTGTTACTACACTTATCTGAAGCTTTTGCAATGTATCACACCAACATGTACTCAACAAACTCTTTTCCACATGTCTCTCTCATCCTTACCTTATGTTGTTCCTCAGTTATTTATCTGGAAGGCAACACAGTCAAATTGTAACAAGACCTCTCCTCTGCTTTCTCAGTTACCATAGGTGTCCTTCAGGGCTCTGCACTAGGCCCCCTTCCCTTCAATATTTTTATAAACAAGCTTTGCACTGCTATAGACCAAGCAAATATAGCCAATTTGAGTGTAATATGTACAGCTCCCACAATATCAAGACTTCAAGAAATCACTAAAAAATTTTTCCTCTCAGTTGAACTCTGGCTGAAAAATTAAACTCTGCTCCTCAATCCCAAAAAATACAACTGATGTTCTTCACCACGAAACACTACCTCAATGAAAAAAAAGTCTTTCTTGGTTACAGATACAAATAATAATAAAACTGAGGTAGGACTACATAGTAAATTGACCATTGTAATATATGAGTATCTTACATTTGATATACATATTATTCAAACAATTAAAAAGACCAACCAGAAGGTAAACTTATCTACCTCTACATGGCCGGGCATTACCTTAGAGACCCACTATTAGAGAGCTGATAAAAAAGAAGAAGAAAAAAAAGGCATAGCAAAATCTATTTACTTTCAGCCCTGTTATATGCTTCACCTATCCTTACAAACCTAAGCTGTTCACTAAAATCCAAAGTAGCATCCTGTTACAGCAAAGTAGCTAAATTTGCTACCAATACTGCACACAGAACCCAACACTTTTTATTCTTTTCCTTTCAGCTTTGCAAAACTCACCACTGCCAAGGCATGAAAACAGCTAAACTGACTAAAGATTTTCAGCCTAATGTACTGTCATCTAGTTACAGTGTTACAACCGATGTATCATCCTGAAAAATGCCCTACATTAAAAAATATATTATTGCCCTAAACCTCCACTAGAGACTTCCATTCTGGTGATAAATTTCTGCTATGCACTTGTAAGGCAAATAATTTATCGGGGTACTCCCTATACTACTATTACATCTGCCTGGAATGCCATCCTTACACAAGCAAAAATGACTAGCAAACTCCCAAGCTAAAAAAAATCCTGCTCAAGCAATACCTTACCCAATCCTGGTCATGTTCATCACTAGGTTGATACTGCTGCTGAAATCACTTATCTATTTGTAACACCCCCCCCCCCCCATACTTGAATCAATATACCCTTCTTTACACCCCTCTTAAACAATATTTCTGATATTTTTCTTTTTATAACTGCCCCCATCCACCAGTATTCTCCCTCATGCACTTCTATGTACATAAAAGTTATAATCCTTTCAGAGACACCCATTGGAACAGATAGCCGAGGTAGAACTCATCCTATACCGTGCTCTCTCACTCAAATGCTATTACCACTGTCCTGCTATAAAATACTATCTTCCCCTACTTCATAATTTGTAACTTAATCTCAGTTATACAGTTCATTATATCTCTTGTGCAAATTCATGTGTTTATATAAAACTCAGAAAGCATCTTTATTTCTTTGAACAATGCCTTACATTTCATTTTTGTGGTGTAGTGAAAATCTTTGTCTACCTACATTTCAGAACTAATCATTGCTTGGCCCCTTGGGAAAGGGTTTTAGGTTTTTTTTCCCCTGGTTTCCCTTTTTCTGGGTTGAGCTTTTCCCCAAAAAACGGGGTACTTAGCTTTTTAGAAGTCTTCGGTAGTAGCAATCTCTGGTTCTGACCGACCGGCACTTGCGAACAGCTTCTGCTTCAGGCGCCACGCGGCAAGAAAGACTGAGGAAAATGGCGTCGGCTGATGCCTTTATACCCAATTAACAGCAGCTATGACGTCGGGTGAAGTGCGACATCAGCCGAGGCCAGACCCAGACTTTTGAATCCGGCCGACCGAAGGGCTGCCTGAGGCAGGACAACCCATTTGTTAGGACTGCAGATGCATCCTTGAAGGACATCGCTCCAAACGCATGTATATACAATGCATTAATTGTATTGTATACAAATACAATAGAATAAACACAGTCAAGCCATCCCTGCCCCATGGCTAGTCTTAACCATTAGACAACACATGAAACAAAGACACAAAGCATGGAAGTTCAGAAAAAAACTCCATCTCTACTAGGATGAGACAACTAAGAAACAAAACAGCTCATCACTAAAGATAAGAAAACCTGTTACTCAACCAATTAAAACATACACACTAATAATACAAAACTTTTCTAGATCTCAATCAACCAACTGTTAAATATAGGACAAGCTACACAGCTAATTCCAAACACACAGAAACAAAAGGAAATCATAGCCAACAGATTCAGTACCTACTTTATACAGACAGTACAGTCATTAATCAACCAGATAACTAATCTAGCTCTTGAGGGCTCTACTCGGTCAAATAACCTGTTTAAATTTTTCTCCTTCCAACTGGTTCCCACAGATGCCATAACATTCCCGGAAAAAAAAGTATCCTATAACTGTCCTTGCTAATCTACCTAGCAAATATGTTAAAATTGTGTCTGAGGCTACTGCATAACCAGTTCCAGTTCTGATAATTCAATTCATATCTGAAAATAAAGTCCCATCACTATTGAAAAATCATTCATTATTCCATTGCACAATGGTGGAATCGATACAGATCTTTCAAACTATAGACCAATTGCCATTTTGTCTCCTCTTTCAGAAATATTACAAAAATATATAGATAAGCAGCTTATCAGCTCTCTAATAGATAACCAGCTAGTTTCTTCAACCCAATATGGCTTGTGTCTTCATCACATCACAATTACTGCTAGGTTGAATATTGTTAATGCCATTGACAATGAATGAAACTCTGGAAACCTAGTTTCCAACATCTTCCTAGACTTAAAAAAGATTTTGATACTGTCTCCTACCAGAAACAGATACATAAACTTTCATCCTTAGGGCTTACTAACTTTTCACTGAAATGATTCCATAGCTACCTCTCAAACAGAGCACAGGCAGTGAAATGGAAAAATTATTTCTCCACCTTCTTGCTGTTGTCCTACAGGGATATATAATAGGCAGCATACTTTTCAACGTATTCATCAGTTACCTCTACACTGCTACAAAAAAGTCAAACACTTCCTGCTGAATACTGACTTACAGCAGCAAATTTAATAGCATGATTAAATCTAGTTCAAAAAATGGCATACTGTCTTGCCTAACTTTTCTTAGCCTAGGCAGCCAGATGGAAAAATCCCCTTCATGAGATGGATGCTACAGGATAGATAAACTGGCATAACTAACAGTTTATCATTGCATTGGGTGTTAAATTTTTTGGGAAGGTGGCCTCCCTAAGAAACTACGTCTTTGATAAAACACACCTAAGAGTTGACCCACTAGTCAAGGATCTGGGCAGATATACAGATATTAATCTGGCCTTTGACCAGCATGTGTCCAAGGTAGTAAGGACATTTTTCTATGTTGCTCAAGTTATAAGTAAGGGTATGGCATCTAGGTCCAGGGAAGTCTCTGTACCAATATACTTGACCCTCTTCAGAGTCATCATTGAGTAAACTGTCCCATTTAGTATGCACCTCACCAGACAGATGGACCAGCTGGAATGTCTACAAAGATTCTTTACAAAAAGAATACAGTGCATAAATGCAGTGTTCTATGTGGCTCACCTCAAAACCCTAACTCTGTACTAAGTCTCCTACAGAGTACTGTGAGGCGATCTATATTTGGAATACACGGAACCCCCACACATCCTACTCTGTTGAACCTTTTCCACATCAACAAAACAAACAGGATTAGAACTAGTGACAAACAGGAAATGTTGGAAAGACAGATATGTATCTCAGAGGATTCCAATTCCCATTCTCTAGAATAGGCACCCATCCATGTGAAACCTTCCTAACCCAGTTTAACTCTAACTTGGACCACTGGAAGGGAAATCTAAAATTCACCTCTGGTTTGGTGCTTATGTCTCTAAGGGACAGAGGCACTCAGTAAATCATGTCAGAACCAGCAATCACTCCTTATATAAACATCTAAAACATATAACTTGTGGAAGACAGTTGGGTTGCATGACTAGATTCATAAAGGCCCTAGTGGTCATTAGCCTAGTATATACCTATGAAACTATGAATTCATCCAGTTACCGTCTTGCCTCATTATAATTTATTTACTGTACACTTAAAAGAGAGTGCCATTTCTTGTGTGTCAGTTCTACTGTAGTGCAATTGCAACCGATAATAATCACTTACAGTTTGATTGACAACCGGGAACTCCACTTTACTTTAAAAGTTAAAGAAGTTTAATAAAGGTCAAAAATGACCAAAAAGTTAAAATGCCTGATACTAAGAATGGCTCTACCAAACATGAAATTTTTACATCTAGCAATCCATTACCTTAGCATCAGCTGTTAAATGTCCTACATAACCGTAGTAACATCTGTCTACAGAGTTTAATAACTACGGGTCCATTGTTGTCCTCTCCCTTATCAAAAATGCATTAAGCATAGGAGCAATTATAAACTAGTGTCAACAGTGTTACTACACTTATCTGAAGCTTTTGCACTGTATCACACCAACATGTACTCAACGAACTCTTTTCCACAGGTCTCTCTCAACCTTACCTTACATTGTTCCTCAGTTATTTATCTGGAAGGCAACACACAGTCAAATTGTAACAAGACCTCTCCTCTGCTTTCTCAGTTACCATAGGTGTCCTTCAGGGCTCTACACTAGGCCCCCTTCCCTTCAATACTTTTATAAACAAGCTTTGCACTGCTATAGACCAAGCAAATATAGCCAATTTGAGTGTAATATGTACAGCTCCCACAATATCGAGACTTCAAGAAATCACTAAAAATTTTTCCTCTCAGTTGAACTCTGGCTGAAAAATTAAACCCTGCTCCTCAATCCCAAAAAATACAACTGATGTTCTTCACCACAAAACACTACCTCAATGAAAAAAAGTCTTTCTTGGTTACAGATACAAATAATATTAAAACTGAGGTAGGACTACATAGTAAATTGACCATTGTAATACATGAGTATCTTACATTTGATATACATATTATTCAATCAATTAAAAAGACCAACCAGAAGGTAAACTTATCTACCTCTACATGGCCAGGCATTACCTTACAGACCCACTATTAGAGAGCTGATAAAAAAGAAGAAAAAAGGCATAGCAAAATCTATTTACTTTCAGCCCTGTTATATGCTTCACCTATCCTTACAAACCTAAGCTGTTCACTAAAATTCAAAGTAGCATCCTGTTACAGCAAAGTAGCTAAATTTGCTACCAACACTGCATGCAGAACCCAACACTTTTTCTTCTTTTCCTTTCAGCTTTGCAGAACTCACCACTGCCAAGGCATGAAAACAGCTAAACTGACTAAAGATTAACAGCCTAACGTACTGTCATCTAGTTACAGCGTTACAACTGATATATCATCCTGAAAAATGCCCTACATTAAAAAATATATTATTGCCCTAAACCTCCACTAGAGACCTCCATTCTGGTGATAAATTTCTGCTATGCACTGGTAAGGCAAATAATTTATCAGGGTACTCCCTATACTACTGTTACATCTGCCTGGAATGCCATCCTTACACAAGCAAAAATGACTAGCAAACTCCCAAGCTAAAAAAATCCTGCTCAAGCAATACCTTACCCAATCCTGGTCATGTTCATCACTAGGTTGATACTGCTGCTGAAATCACTTATCTATCTCTAACACCCCCCCATACTTGAATCAATACACCCTTCTTTACACCCCTCAAACAATATTTCTGATATTTTTCATTTTATAACTGCCCCCACCCACCAGTATTCTCCCTCATGCACTTCCTATGTACATAAAAGTTATAATCCTTTCAGAGACACCCATTGGAACAGATAGCCTAGATAGAACTCATCCTATACCCTGCTCTCTCACTCAAATGCTATTACCACTGTCCTGCTATAAAATACTATCTCCCCTCCTTCATAATTTGTAACTTAATCTCAGTTATACAGTTCATTATATCTCTTGTTCAAATTCATGTGTTTATATAAAACTCAGAAAGCATCTTTATTTCTTTGAACAATGCCTTACATTTCATTTTTATGGTGTAGTGAAAATCTTTGTCTACCTACATTTCAGAACTAATCATTGTTTGGAGTAGGTCCCCGTGTGGCTACTTTTTCTAGTAGTACTGCAGGCTGTTTCCACAGCTTCACTACATTTGCGATACATATGCCTGGGTATCCTTTTTCATGGTTGTAGCTAACATCTCCTATTTTATCTGTTATTGCATGTGGCCCAAACACAAGCCACAAATACAGTAGTTACTAGAAGTAGTACCTTGTCTCCAGGCCAGAAGTCTCATAGACTAACTTTCTTGTTTGTATTGTTGAGTGCATTGTCTCTGTACTACGTGCTTCTTAGCAATGAGCATAACTTTTGACATGTGCTCCTGCATTTCACAAATTTGATCCAAGACACATTTGAAGGGAATGACTTCTCTTACTAAACCACCTTTAACAACTTCCCTAGGGTGCCTTCTCTTTAACAGCTCAAAAGGGTTAAACCCTGTAAATACCAAGAGGTATTTCTAATATGGTGACAATTAAAATAGGGTAGTAGAATATCCCTTCACTCAACCCCATGCCACTATGTTAGGATAACAGCCAGTGAAGACTCTCAGTAATATGGCTTACTACTCCATGCTCTGCTTTGCATCATACTTTGCTAAACATGAGCATCTTTTTATCAAACCTCTACCTCATCTTAACCTTCATTTAATATGGGTATCATTCCACTTAACCTGAAATAATCAGCTATTTCCTCTCTCTAAAACCACTCCAAAAATACCATCATTCCACATGTCAGCTTATACATATTCCTCTTTCTAACATAATTTTAGGAAGACACTCTATTCTGCAATGCTAGACTACATTAATCATGGCCTCCTACTGTGGCAGCAGTCTGGGATTTATACAGAACACTATTCAGACTTTTTCATTTCAAACCTCATTGTTAATACACTGATGGTGGACAGCTTACATGTAATCTATTTATGCACCTCAAATGAGTATGGTATGCTCCAATAATGAACCCTTTATAGATTCTTTCCCAAATGCCATTCAGAAAGCTTCCTAACTGACCATTTCTTCAACAGGCAAGCAACCCCTGGAGCTGCTCTGGTGGTATACAGGGATAATGCCCTGAGTATAGTCCTTGGGGGACTGACAGAGTGGTAGGGAGGGCTGTGCTGTGGTTGTCTCCTGCAACAATCCCTGGTGGAGACTGGAAGTTGCAGATAGAAGGTGTGGTCCAAAGAGGTGGCAGGGGTGGGTGTGGATGTGCTGCTGCTGACTCTGGGCATAATCCACAATGTCTTCATTGCATTCCTGCCCTTATGACGCAATCAGAGCATCATAGTGGAGTGGGTAGGGCATACAAAGAATTCCCTGAAAGATGGCAGAGATCCCAGGATGCTCTTAGGATCCGCCCCCAGCCTCAGCAATATCAGAGCAAGTCCAGGGGGTAGTGATTAGCTGTTAGACCCAGCATCATGGATGTGGGTCACTGAGTTGTAGTGCTAGTGAAGATAAGTACAGATGAGCACAAAAAAAAAAAAAGCAAGCAACAGTAAAGACATCTTCCATCTTCTCAGTGACTGACATTGAGAGTCTTGGGTTTTTTATATTGATGATCTTGTACTACTAAAATCTATCACACACTTGTCATCCAGCATGTCAAAATGCCTACTGATAGACAAAGGCATAGGTTCATAGGAGGCTACTATGTTACTGGCCCCAGGGCCTTTATAAGCCAAGCCATGTTATACCCTTGTTCCCTTATTGACCAAATTGTACGGTCTATATTTGCAACATAAGTCTACGATCCGCACTGACTGCCCTTACCCAAGAGGGACATAGGTGACTCCCCCAGGATTAATTTACAGACTCCCATCCAATTGTCTTAAGTTATGCTTAAATAGGGTCATTGAGGAGCTCTGTTTTATGTGAGCTGGGAGTTTGCTCCAGAGGACTGGCAATCTCTGGGAGACATATCTGTCTCTCCAGCATGTCCTGTTAATGTAGCAGGCTAGGTTACGATCCCTAGAGCGAGTGAATCTTGTCCTATTTGACTTGTGGATATGTAGCATTTCTGTTAGGGCAGGGTTCAAGACTGCTGTGCAGGCCAGGCACAAGTTGCCTCTTAGCAGCCTATACGATACAGAGTACAGTGACAGGGCCTTAATTCTGTCCATGTAGGTCATGTGTTGAAGGCCCGAATTTTCTTGTTGAGAAACCTCTGAGGTCTCTCTAGCTGCTGCAGGTGTCTGGTGTCTGGGGAGGTACACACAGAAGGGAGTGTTGCAGTCTATTAGTGGCCTGATGAGGGATGAGTACAGGTGAGTTATAACATCCTTATCTCTGGATGCAAAGCCCTTACTTATAAGATGTGCACTGTAGAAGGCCTTCTTACCACTGTGGACACATGGTGATCGATGTTAAGGTTGCTGTCAACCTGTGTTCCCAAATCTCTCACCACAGGGTTTCAGCTAAGGGGGGTAGTGCCATACTGTTAATATTGTAATTTGCAGGGACTTTCCCTTTGCCAAAAGGAATGATAATGCTTTTTTTTTTTTTTTTTTGTGTTTAGTTTAATTCCATGGCTTTGGCACCAATTATTTGTCTGTGCAAGCCCCTTTTGAAGTATGTCAGCATCATTGGGGGACTCAATTATTGCACCCAGTTAGCAGTCATCAGTGAACTTGGTAAGCCACATGCCATCTATTTTCACCTGGACTTCTGAGAAATAGATTCCAAACAGTAGGGGCCCACCACAGATCCTCGTGGTACACCACTGGTAACTGCTCAACTGGTAGAGGTGGAATCCCCAACTTTAACTGTATGCATTCTGTCAGTGAGCCAGTTGGTTACCCATCTAGTGTTGTATGGGTTAATCCCCAGCTGGGTGAGTTTGTTACAGATGCCCAAGTGGGGGATCATGTCAAAAGCCTTGGCTAAGTAAAGAGAGGCTGTATTTACTGTTTTGCCTTCATCCAGGGCTTTGTTGCCATTCTCGAAGGCATCCACCAGGTTAAATAGCATAATCTATGCTTAACAAAGCCAAACTGGGTTGGATCAAGAGTTTGAAGGTCACATATGTCTTTGTTGATAAGATCTATGATGCTTCTCTCCATGACCTTGCAGATAAGGCCTGTTAGGCTTATGGGTCTACAGTTCCTAGGGTCGGTTGCTGGACCACTTTGTGCAAGGGAATTACTGTTGCTGTTTTCCACTCTGCTGGGACACAGCCAGTACTTAGACTGTGGTTGAAGAGAGTGCCAAGTGGTGCTGCTAGGTCATATGTTATCCGGTCCCATACACGCTGTGATTTTGATGACTTATCTTGCAGGTGCTACATTCTCTGATGATGACTTTCCACACCACAGGAGGAGCTACAAACAGCACCTGACATACTGTCACCTAATTGTCCAATTATTTGTGGACCATTTCTGAGTCCAAAGTGATGCAATAAGAGGGCTTATTCAAACCTATCCATACACAATCAAAATCAAGGTGGATGTGTGGTGTGTATGGACACAATGGTATGGGTAATACTCACCACTTTAGCAAGAGGGATATTCCAGGAAACTGTGAGTGACACATTAGGCATATCACAGGCATCAACTACTGGAATCCTAAACCAGTTCCAGAACATTATGCTGCAACATGTGGAACAGCATAATGGTTGTTTAGGACACCAGGGAGAAGGGCACCAGCAGTGTGCAGGTCATTTATGACACTGCCCATTTCCCTGAGTTTCTAAGAGTTATACACTGCACCCATATTGGTGTCAAGGATCTACAAGATGCAGACAGTCTGAAATGCATTAATAGGAAGGACTTCCACTCCCTGAGATGCCAGGTGGTCTGTAATGTCCAGGGAATTATTATATATGTGTGTGTGTGTGTGTGTGTGTGTGTGTGTGTGTGTGTGTGTGTGTGTGTGTGTGTGTGTGTGTGTGTGTGTGTGTGTGTGTGTATCTTAGTGTGTTTGCACATCATCCTGACAGTTCACATAATTCACACATTTTGCACACATCTGATATAGGTTCATAGGTAGGTACTAGGCTATCTGCCCGAAGGCATTTATAAGCCTAGCCAGAATGTGTTGGCTTTCGCCACCCCCTTAGATTAGTTCCCTGTGCCTCTGTCCAGCAGAGCCACTGAAGTGATCCCCGGGGTAAACTTTCTGTTTCCCATCCACTCATCAAGGTTTCTTTTGAAGAGTGTTAGTGAGGAGCTCTGCCTAATGTAGATTGGAATCTTGTTCCAAAGCATGGGAAGTCTCTGGGACAGGAATCTATCCCTCCAGCACGTCCTATTTATTGTTGTGGTAAGGTTTAGATCCCTAGAGCGTGTGGCTTGAGGGGATAAGGTTTTCTTTAGATGGAGCATGTCCATCAATTCTGGGTTGGACATGGCCTTGTATGTCAGGCAGAGATCACCTGTGAGTAGGTGGTATGCAACAGAGTACAGCTGGAGTTTCTTCAGTCAAGCTGCATAGGGCATCTGTTTGAGGCCAGTGATCCTCTTGGTGAGGTACTTCTGTGGTCATTTCAGCTGTTGCAGGTGTCTTGTAAGGTACATCCCAAATGGGGCATTGTACTCTATGATGGGTGTGATGAGTAGAGGGGCACAATGACCTCTTTTGATCTGGATGCAAACCCTTTTGTGATTAGGTGGGCCACGTAGAAGGATTTTCTAACCACTTTGGCAATGTTATTTTCAAAGGTGAGATTACTATCTACTTGGGTCCCCAGATGTCTTATTACGTCTTCCGTATTTAGGGGACTACCACCTATGTGGTAGTTTGTGGGTACTTTGTTTTTTCCAAAGGGGATGACTATGCACTTTTTGGCATTTAGCTTGAGGCCATGATTTTGACACCAGGTATCCGTCTCAGTGAGACCCTTTTGGAGGATGTCTGTGTCAGCCAGAGAATCAGTTACAGCCCATAGTTTGCAGTCGTCTGTGAACTTGGTCAGCCATAGTCCTCCTGTGCTTGCCTGTACCTCTGAGAAGTATATGCCGAACAGGAAGGGTCCTAGGACTGAGCCCTGGGGAACGCCACTTGTAACCAGTTTAGTCTCGGACCTAGCTCCCGCAACTCTCACCATGCGAGTTCTGTCCGTAAGCCAGTTGGCAACCCATCTTGTGACGTAGGGGTTTATGTTCAGACTGGTGAGCTTGCCTATAATACCAGAATGGGGAATGGTGTCAAAGGCCTTTGCGAGGTCTAGGTAGGCTGTGTGTACCACCTTTCCCTCATCTATAGGCTTGGTAACTGTCTCAAAGAAGGCCACCAGGTTTAGGAGGCATGATCTGCCCTTAACAAAGCCAAACTGGGTAGGGTCCAGTGTTTGGAGGTTCCCAATGTCTCTGTTAATGAGTTCCATGATGATGCTCTCCATAGCCTTGCAGACCAAGCTAGTCAGGCTTATAGGGCGATAGTTCCTGGGGTCTGTTGTGGCTCCACCTTTGTGGAGCAGAATAACCGTTGCTGTGTGCCACTCTATGGGTACATAGCCTGTGAAGAGGCTGAGTTTGAACAGTGTGTTTAGGTGAGGGGTTAGTTCATCTTTGAGCTTGTGTAGGACGCAGCCTGGGACACCGTCCGGTCCCATTGATGCTGTGTTTGGCTTTGGAGAGGGCTGTTTTAACCTGAGTGTCTGTGATTTCAGGGACACTACATTCTTCTGGTATGGTTATGGGCCCTTTTGTGGGTGAGAGGGGGGTGAAGTTTGCGCTGAATCTGTCTGCCAGGATGTTGGCAATATCAGTCGGTTCAGTGTATTTTGTGCCATTCTGCACTAACTCCGAGCAGATATGAGCATTGCCACATATACCAAATCTCCCTGCAAGGGTACTTTCCACAAGGTCACTTACACCAAATGTAAGGCCTGATGATGGGTATCAGCAAGGCGTACATGGTCATTAGGCTAAAATAACCTTAATTCATCTGAATCCTAATTGGTGCTCTGGACAAATCATACGCACTAGACTGAATACCAAAAAGGAAAGGAAAACGCCTCCCTTATACTGCTAAATATTAGTAGCAAAGACTGCAGTCTAATCACTCTAATCTACTAAACATAAAGAGTTGGCAGTGCTTAGTCATTGACATTCAGGCAATTATTAAGACTGTCACTTGTGACCCCTGACATCTGCCACCTGGGGTAGATGCTTTCTCAGCCCACCCTGATGAAATAATGTTTAGATAACATAAAGTGTATACATAGAGTTTTATAAATGTTTTATGCTAGTTACAAAGGTTCTCACAGATTGCTATGTTAACAAGCAGTAATCCTGTTGTGTGGTGTATAAAAAGGAGGACTATGATCCCGGTATTAAGGGATGTTGGCTTCTTGATGCAGGAAAGGTTTATGCCTGGAACAGTGGTTTTGGAAAGTATGCTGTAACAAAAAGAGACAAGCTGTAAGAAACTGAAGTGCTCCAGAAGCTTTCTACTAAAAATTCAGACAGAAGGTTGTGTGAAGTCATTCTGCAACTGTAGCAGAATGAGTATGAGAAAGAGTGCAAATTTTATTACTTCATCTATGCTAAAGAAATGTTTGTGAAAACATGGTTCCTGTTTAATAAAAAATGCATTACTTTTATAAAAATATTGCTTCTGCTGTTTTATTTAATACCATGTATATATTAAATTACCAATGTTGGGTAATTTGTCATTATGAGAAACAGTTCTTGTTGGTGCTTGTTTCTCTGTTAGACTGTACTTAACATGTTTAATCAAATGAAGCATATTATTTAATGTGCATTTTAGTTTAGACAGTACTGCATAACCATGGAGTAGTATGTATTAACTGCACCTTCCATAAAAAAGTGTTTTGGCAGAGGTCAAGCACCCCACCCCCTCCAGCAACAATTTTAAACCCCCACAACTTAAAGATATATTAACTCAAACTGCATAAAAATTGGAGAAAGGAGAAGCTTCCATAACCCCAATGTCTGCAAATCCAACAATAAGATGCTGAACTTACATTTACTCACCACCAAACTTACACTCAATCATAAATAGTTAAGAACATCTCTCACAAATACTGACAGTAATGTTATCATTACACATATACAAATGTGCGTAATTTAACACAAAGACATACACACTCCACCAAGGACCTTGTACTCAGAACACTCACATTTCAACCGTGATCTGAGACCTTCTTGTCTTAACGTGGAACTCTCATAGATTCATAGGTTCATATGTGTTTACTAGGCTAATGGCCCTGGAGCCTTTACAAGCCTAGCCCATAGGATTACCCTGGCATCATGCCAACCAACCTTAGTTCCCAGTGCCTCTGTTGAGTAGAGCCACTGGATTGATCCCCGGGGTGAATTTTCTATTTCCCATCCACTCATCAAGATTTCTGTTGAAGAGGGCCAGTGAGATGCTCTGTTTGACATGTATGGGAAGTCTATTCCATAGCATGGGCAGTCTCTGGGTTATGAACCTGTTCCTCCAGCACATTCTGTTGATTGTGGTAATGAGGTTGAGGTCTCTGGAGCGCGTGGTGCGGAGGGATTGGGATTTCTTCAAATGCAGCATTTCTAACAGGGCTGGGTCAGACACGGCTTTGTAAGTCAAACAGAGATTGCCTCTAAGGAGGCGATATGAGACAGAGAATAGATGGAGTTTTTTGAGTCTGTCCATATAGGACAAGTGTTTAAGGCCTAGGATCCTCTTTGTGAGGTACTTTTGTGGCCTCTCCAGTTGTTGCAGGTGCCTAGTGAGGTACATGCTAAATGGGGCATTGTACTCTATGATTGGCACAATGAGGGAAGAGTAGAGGGAGACAATGACCTCTTCCTGGATGCAAAACCCTTAGTAATGAGATGTGCCACATAGAAGGACTTTCTGACCACAGTGGCAATGTGGTGATCAAAAGAGAAGTTGCTGTCAACCTGTGTTCCCAGATCTCTTATAACGCCTTCTGTGTTCAGTGGACTACAATCGATGTGGTAATTCATGGGAACCAGGTTTTTCCCAAAGGGGATGACGACACATTTTTTGACATTGAGCTTAAGGTCATGGTTCTGAAACCAGTCGTCAGTGTCAGTGAGGGCTTTCTGTAGGATGTCAACATCACTTGGGGAGTTAATAATAGCTCCCAACTTGCAATTGTCTGCGAACTTTGTCAGCCAGAGTCCCTTCATGTTGGCCTGGACTTCAGAGAAGTAGATACCAAACAGGAGAGGACCCAGGACCGAACCCGGTGGGACTCCACTTGTGACTCATGGGCAGTCTGATTGGAGTCAGCTATTTTCACATTGTGGGTTCTATATGTGATCCAGTTTGCTACCCACCTAGTGATATAGGGGTTGATGCCTAGCTTACTGAGTTTTTCTATGATTCCTGAGTGGTGAATGGTATCAAAGGCCTGGCCAGATCAAGGTAGGCTGTATGAACCACCTTGCCTTCATCCACAGCTCTGGTGACTGACGCAAAGAAGTCGACCAAGTTGAGCAGGCATGATCGACCCTTCACAAAACCAAACTTAATAATAAGTTTGAAGATTCCCTATATCCTTGTTTATTAGGTCCATGATGATGTGTTCCATAGCTTTGCATATCAGGCTCGTCAGTCTAATGGGGCGATAGTTCCCAGGGTCTGTAGTCACTTCTTTGTGGAGAGGGATGACTGTAGCAGTGCGCCATTCAGTAGGGACAAAGCCTGAGGTGAGGCTGTGATTGAACAGGGCACACAGGTGAGGTGCCAGGTCACACTGTAGCTCATGTAGAACACAGCCAGGGATATTGTCAGGTCTCATAGAAGCTGTATTCTTGGCCTTGGACAGTGCTGTTTTAACCTGTGCAGCAGTAATACTGGGTGCCTGGCAATCTACTGGTATTGTGATTGGTCCTTGGGGGGAGGGGGTAAAGTTGGCACTGAATCTGTTGGCCAGTATACTGGCAATATCTGTTGGCTTGGTATAGGAGGTACCATTGTGCAGTAGCTCAGAGCAAATTTGGGTATTGCCATGGAGATTCTTTACATAACTATAGAAGGTCTTGTGGTTGTCTTTACTATTTGCTGCAATTCTGTTTTCATAGCTAGCTTTAGAGGATTTGATGAGGGATCTCAACTTTTTGTTGAGGTTGATAAGGGTGTTTTTCCAGTCTTGGGACTTCACCTTATTCTGCATCAGTTTCCTCCTCCTGTTGTAGAGTTTGTTTATGGCAGGGGACCACCAGATTGGCTTCCTCTTTTTGGAGGAGAGTGTATTGGTTCTATTGGGTATGGCGAGATCCATGCATTTGTGTACGTGTTCGTACAGTGCATTGGTGCATGATTCGGCGGTCATGCAACTATTCTCCATTTGCTTGGGTGCCGTGAAGTTAGCCACCTTTGTTTTTAGGAGCCTAAAGTTAGCTTTGGATAATTTTTTCATGGTGGTTGCCTTTGTGGGGGGGAGGTTGGAGGGATGTGGATTTCCAAGGTGATTAGTTTGTGGTTGGATCTAACCAGGGAGGAGTTGACTACTGGTGTAGAGCAACGGTCACTCATGTTAGTGATGACCAGGTCAAGGATGTTGCTACCTCTAGTGGGGGTAAGAACGATCTGATCCAGGGCACTGGAATTAATGAAATACAGGAAACGTTGGGCAAGTGTACTGGTACACAATTAGTTTTCACAATTAATGGAGGGGTAGTTGAAGTCACCCAGTATAAGAGTGTTAGGTTGGACCTTAATATTCTCCAGGGCGCTTAGGAATGTGAAGTGTTAGTCTTGGGACATGGTTGGGGACCTATAGCAGGCTATGACTTGAATTGCTGTCTTACCCAGTGTTAGCTGCACCTGTAGTATCTCTGATGCGTTATGTTGGACTACCAGTCTGGAGGTGTGCACATCCTTTATGAATATGGAAACCCCACCACCTTTGGAGCTTCGGTCCAAGTTCTGGGGCCAAAAGGTGTGGAATGAGTTATAGCCTGGTACTGCAGGGGTGCCTTCTGCTGCCTTGAACCAGGTCTCTGTTACAGCACAAATGTCGATATTCTCCATTTTAAGGAGTGCTTCGAGCGAGTACATTTTGAGATTTAGATTCTAGTGTTGATTAATATGACCCTCAGACTGCATTTGTTATAAAAATAGAATAATTCTCACTTTGAAAGAACAAACGTCCAACCAAATAAATGGTACTGTCTATACAGAACAAACTACATACACATAGTGAGTAAAGGTTGTTTGTCTTTTCGGCTTTTCCCGGTAAGGGGTCGCCACAGCGGAACTCCAGTCTGCTAATGATTGGCAGTCGATTTTTTTGGTGCCGAGTTGCCAGCCCGACGCCCAACCCTCAGCGAAGGCACGCCCATTCACGCATGTCTTTCGGAGGCCACTCGACCGCGGGGAGGACATGCAGACTCCACACAGAAGGCACTCCCCGCACACTATCTGAGAATCGAACGGGAGAACCTCTTGTTGTGAGGCAACAACGCAACCGCTGTACCACCGCGGCTAAATGTTAGAAAATTAGAATTTTAGGCTGTGGAGGTGTGAAGCAGAGGTCTTAATTCGGGCATAGTCCCAGACACAGGCTTGCCCTATAACCGAGAGAAGTTGGGGACTATTTTTTTTTTTTACTAGGACTGTGGTTGCAGTAACAGACAAAAAGGCATGTCTGGTCATCTCAAGGAGACTACTGCTCTATTTCTTATATGTTATACAGCTGTGTATACCTCGGACGTATGATTGTAAAGGAATGACTGCATACATAAATAATGGCTACAGTAACATACTCAGTATGTTGGTATCAGGACATACAGTGTAATACACTGCAACCCTTACCTCCCTGTGTGAACACACACACACTGCAACCCTTACCTCCCTGTGTGAACACACACACACACACACACACACACACACACACACACACACACACACACACACACACACACACACACACACACACACACTCTCTCTTTCTCTCTCTCCCTCACAGAGTCAGACACCCATGCACACAAATCCAAGCCTCTACAATCAGGCCAACATACACCAGTTCTCACTAGTGGAAACACTCACCCACATGCATGCTGTAATACACACAGACAAGACACACATACACATCCTCACACTGCTTGGCTATACTTACCTGCATCCATATTAGCCCCCCAAAAGAGAACACCTCTGCTTAGTTATAATTAAAGCAAATGGCTTCCCATAAGTAAAAGATGCACATTACTCCTAGCCTGCCTAATCCATAAACTTATACTAAAACGTCCTCATTTTCCACTCAAGCAACTTTTTCAGAGCTACATCCTATAACCTTTGATGACAATCTTCACTCTCCTCAACATTGCAAACACTGATCTCAATACAGACTTTATTAACCAGGAAGACATCTGTAATGAAACATAAGCTCAACAATGTACCCATTTACTTCCAAGACTTGAATAAAGAAACTCTGCTATTTCTTTAGTTTTAAACATTTATAATCACTCAGTGTCATAACAAGATGAAAATCTTTACTTGATAGTTCTGAACATCAGTGTTGCCATGTTTACCATGCCAAATTCAGTTCTTAAATGGTACTTCATTACAGGTATATATACTTTTTTAAAATGCATAACCTCTGAACTGTATATTTCTTGCAAACATTTGAACACTAGATGTGCTTGTATACCTTTTCAAAATCACTTTACATATGCAAATACCAGCAGTAAAAGTTTAAAACATGCACACAGATGTGTGTGTGTGTGTGTGTGTGTGTGTGTGTGTGTGTGTGTGTGTGTGTGTGTGTGTGTGTGTACATATATACATAAATGCATATGCATTCTCAGTACAATTCATTTGTCCAGCTGAAAGGAATGTCCCAATGTGTACTATAATTAAAATAAAATGCACACAGGAAGGCTTCAGAAAATTACTACTAACAGCAAACAGTTTTCATAAGGTAGAGTGCTGAATCCAACCATGACAATGAATTGTCAGAGGGGAAAGCATGCACAATACTTCTATATCAAACAACCTAAGTTTAGGCCAGCTCAGTGGCAGAAACTTATTGTTGGGGACACATCACTTAAAGTAAGTATGCAGTGGACCGCCTGAAAATCCAGACAGTAATCCATGTTTTTCCCTGCTTTGAAGCACTCAAAGGAGACCAAGAAAAGACATCATGAAATAGCTTTGACTATACAAACCACATCAGGGACTGCTGCATGTTAGATGAAAATCTGGGAATATAATGAACACCAAGTTGTCTGTGTTTTTATGGTACAGAGGGTAGATGGAGTGTGCAATATCAAAAATGTCATTGGACTCCTCTCCACAAAAGCCTAAAATAGGTTTTGTGTGTGTGTGTGTGTGTGTGTGTGTGTGTGTGTGTGTGTGTGTGTGTGTGTGTGTGTGTGTGTGTAATAAAACTTTATAATGAAACAAAAGTTGCAGACCTTTTTATGGGGAGCACAGTATATCAGTAATTTTTGATTATGCCACTATGTGTTCACTGCAAACTGTAGATAATAAGATCTTTTATCAAGCATATTACAGCTTCCTGCCCTATACTATCAAACAGTACAGATCCACTTCTAAACTGCGCACACACATAAATGTACTCAAACACGCATACTCAGAACACATACATATCCAAACACATGTATTCTTATATATGTACAACTGTTCACCTAATCTAAATAAAAGGTTACACAGAATAACTGGATGAGAAATTGCCAGAAAACCTAAAACAAACTGCATGTGAAAGAAAGGCATAATACACCATAACATGGGGATCAAATATAATAAATGAGAAATAAACCAAGATGTAAAAAAAATCTCACATGCATGCTGAAATAACCAACTGCTCACACTAAGTAATAAAACTGACAGCTATAAAAAAATGTAATCTAGGTTATAACATAATACACTGTTTAAGGCTTACACTGTAATGAAGAATGCACTAAATACAAATTCCAATGTAACTGTTTTTTTCACCCATTATATCCCACGAGACAACATCAATAAGCCATCATCTCACAAATGTAAAATATTCACCTACTTGTAATGTCCAGATGTGTGGGATAAACAAGCTCCATGAAAACCATCTTCTATTGGGGTTGAAGGGTTTGAGTCTCACTAAGTACTAAACTATGAACCTATAAGCTGATAAATTCCCCAATGAAAAATAACCTACTGCAAAAGTAACAAAATATAGTAATTATCTCTAACACTTTGTCACCACAAGACCCAAATCCAAAAGACTCTTTTGACCAAACCTACCGATTCTAACTCATAAATCTATTGTCACCAGCCACAAAAGATTAATAATAATAATAATCATAATACTGCACTAACCTTTGCTTCACCCTTTTACTGTTACTGAGTTCCCAAATTGGCTGAAGTCTGAGGAAAGTGACAAACATGTATAATCTCCTAAAGAAGCATATCCAACCAAACTTTCCAACCAAATGAAAAAAAAAACTAAGCAGCACCCTCACCACGTGATGCACTCACTAAATGGCTAAAATCATTATTTTCTGATGACTACTTCAAATAAATAAATGCACTTAGTAAATGAATACATTTTAAACAGCCCATCAATTAAGCTTATTCAGTCCAATGAAAATCAGGATTAATACAGAACACAGCATGGTTAACACCTCATCAAGCTTAATACGACCATTTTCACCTCTACTGGCATTTATTGTTTAATCCAGCATCCAAGATCAAAAACTCTAACACATAGCCTAAGATAATGTCAGCAAACTTAGTGTAATTTACATAAAACTGATTAAGTCAGGCTCCTCTTACCACATACTGTGCTAGGGGATGACTAGAAACAATCTATTTCTACAGTTTTAGTCAACCTTTAAGTCAATGGGATAAACTTTAAGAAAATGTGGATTTTGTGTTTAGACTGAAATATACAGAAAATACTAATAAGTTTGTATATGATATTAAGTGCCCTTATCTATAAGCATGTAACAGGGGATCAAAGTACATGGGCAATACAGAAAGCACTATTACTGATGGAATAAAACATAACTCTGATGTGTCTTACATCTCCATGCTTATTTACAGTCACTGAGAAATCACAGAAAGTAGAGAAAGATGTACTTCTACCCTACAGCTTTGGCATAAACAACATGCCATAAACCATGTAGTTCTAATACTTCCTTGCTGCAAATGCCACTTTATTACCCCTGCAATCACAAATGAGTGAAACAGAATACTAACATGATGGACATCTATAAACTGGAAAATTCAGTCACAAAATAATAAGTGTGGATCCTTCTGTTTTTGCTTTCCATTTTGACTACTTTGTTGAAGGATCCGTTTACCTGCATCCTGATTTCTTTTTGGATTAAAGTGCATAAAAAATTTGGAACTCTACACAGGTGCAATAAATACCTCCCCAACAATACTAAAATGATTACTGATAGAACCCACCCAGTCTCCACACTTTGCTATGCATCCCCCATTTCACTAACCTTAACAAATCTGACTTAACTAAACTACACTGCTGTTGCAACAAAATAGCAAAATTTCACAACCAGTCTCACCTATCGATCTCATCACTACCAGGCCCTTAAACAACTACCCTGGTTAGAACTACCAAATCTGCTTACCCTCAACCAACTCACAATGGCCCATTAAATAATTCAAACTGAAAAAACACCAGTCCTTCAAGACATATTAATCCAGTAATCAAACAAATGCATTGTAAGATTCAGTAATAAATTACTAATCAACATAACCAGAGGTAAAAACAGTGTTGCCAACTTTATTGCTAAAACGGGGAACAATTTGCCCCTTAACATTAGAACCACAGCCAACAAAATAACCTTTAAAAACCTTCTCAAAACACACTTAAGTTCATGGATTTCTCTGTGTTCCATCCCAAACTAAACAACCCACTTTTAATTCCCCCTACCTACTACCAATATTTTATCTTATTTCTATTTTTCCTACCTTCTCTAACAAGTTCCTCACTCTCTCTAATATGGCAAACTTATTTGTTATTCTTTATGCATGACAAGTTATCTGTTATAATATTGCTTGTAAAAATATTGTTTTATTATATTTCTTGTAATGTTTTAAAATTGCAGTGGAGCTTTTCTCCCCGGGCCTCTGCTCTACTAAATGGACCTGTTCAGCCCAGTCGGACTTTCTCAGTAAACAAATGTTAAATAAATAAAATTAGCTTGAAGTTATGGGAAAGAGTAGTGGAAGCTAGGTTAAGATGGGAGGTGATGATTAGTGATCAGCAGTATGGCTTCATGCCAGGAAAGAGCACTAGAGGTGCAATATTTGCTCTGAGAGTGTTGTTGGAGAAATACAGAGAAGGTCAGAAGGAGTTGCACTGCGTCTTTGTGGACTTAGAGAAAGCATATGACAGGGTGCCTAGAGCGGAGTTGTGGTATTGTACGAGGAAGTCGAGAGTGGCAGAGAAGTATGTAAGAGTGGTACAGGATATGTACAAGGGTAGTGTGACATTGGTGAGGACTGCGGTGGGAGTGACAGATACGTTTAAGGTGGAGGTGGGATTACATCAAGGAATAGCTCTGAGCCCTTTCTTATTTGTAGTGGTGATGGACAGGTTGACAGATGAGATTAGACAGGAGGCCCCGTGGACTATGATGTTTGCAAATGACATTGTGATATGTAGTGAGAGTAGGGACCAGGTTGAGGAGACCCTGGAGACGTGGAGATATGCTTTACAGAGGAGAGGAATGAAGGTCAGCAGGGCTAAAACAGAATATATGTGTGTAAATGAGAGGGAGGGTAGAGGAATGGTGAGGATGCAGGGAGTAGAGTTGGTAACGGTGGACGAGTTTAAGTACTTGGGAGCAACAGTTCAGAGTAATGGTGAGTGTCGAAGAGAGGTGAAGAAGAGAGTACAGGCAGGGTGGAATGGGTGGAGAAGAGTGTCAGGAGTGATTTGTGACAGACGGGTACCAATAAGAGTGAAAGGGAAGGTCTACAAGAGGGTAGTGAGACCAGCTATGTTATATGGGTTGGAGACGGTAGCATTGTCGAAAAGGCAGGAGTCAGAGCTGGATATGGCAGAGTTAAAGATGTTAAGATTTGCACTGGGTGTGACTAGGATGAACAGGATTAAGAATCAGTATATCAGAGGGTCAGCTCAGGTTGGACAGTTTGGAGACAAAGCAAGAGAGGGGAGATTGTGTTGGTTTGGACATTTGCGGAGGAGGGATGCTGGGTATATTGGGAAAAGGATGCTAAGGATGGAGCTGTCAGGTAAGAGGAAAAGAGGAAGGCCTAAGATGAGGTTTATGGATGTGGTGAGAGAGGACATGCAGGCGGTTGGTGTGAAAGAGCATGATGCAGAGGACAGGAAGAAATGTAAACAGATGATCCGCTGTGGAGACCCCTAAAAGGAACAGCCGAAAGAAGGTGATGATGATGATGTGGCAAATTAGTGAGGACTGAATTCAGTAAATAATGACAGTCATTTGAGTTTCCAGGTCATAGCCTTCAGAAAATGCATGGTAACGCAAGTCTGTTTATTCCAGCAACTTTCTATGCTTATAATAACAATATTTAAAATGTGTCCCTATTTTTGAGGCTTTGTCAAGATTTTTTGCACTAAGAGGTTGAGAACTACGGAGGTAACTTTGGTGCTTTTCTCCCAGGGCCTCCTCTGAAAATGGGTTCTCACCCAGTCAGACTATCCTGGTAAATAAAACAAAATGAAATTAAAAAAAAATACAACTTACTTCCCTAGCTGTCTAGCTGTTGCAGCCAATCAGGTCCCTTGCTTTACTGAAATGGACCTGATTGAGTGCAGCTTACAGGCAACAGTTTAAAAAAAAGCATACTCAAGTGGTGACATTACAAACCGTGCAGTCATCTAGGAGGTGCTGAACAAGGCACGGAGGAATTAGAGAAATCCACAACTGCTTTGTGTAGGTGCCTTCGTATGCGGGGAGATAACTGGGGACTCTCCACGTTCAGTGGGTGCCTAACACTGGCTGTGAAACCATGGCCAACAAAATAACCTTTAAAAACCTTCTCAAAACACACACAGCAAGTTCATGGATTTGTGCATGTTCCAACCCAAACTAAATAACCCACTTTTACTTCCCCATGCCCACTACCAGTATTTTATCTTATTTTTTATTCTTCCTACATCTTCTATCTATTATTCCTGCCCCCTCTAACAAATTCCTCACTCTCTCTAATATGACAAACTTCTTTATTATTCTTTTTGCATGACCTCTTCTCTGTTGTAATAGTGATTGTAATTTTTTTTTTTTTTATTATTATTTCTTGTAATGTTTTAAAACTGTAGTTGAGCTTTTCTCCCCAGACCTCTGCTCTGCTGAAAATGGACCTGTTCAGCCCAGTCAGACTTTCCTGGCAAACAAATGTCAAATAACTAAAATAAATTGTCGGGGGAAATCAGTGAGGACTAAATTCACTAAATAATGACTTGATAATATTAATTTGAGTTCCAGACGTCATATTCTTCAGAGAATGCATGGTAACACAAGACTGTTTATTCTAGCAACTTTCTAAGGTTATAAAAAAAAAAAATATTTAAAATGTGTTCATATCTTTGAGGCTTTGTCAGGACTTTTTCTGCTAAGAGGTTGAGAGCTAACATAGGTAACTCTGAAGCTTTTCTCCTTAGGCCTCTGCTGAAAACAGATTATTGCCCAGTGGGACTATCCTGGTAAGTAAAAGTAAATAAAATAAATTTAAATAAAAAAAAAAAAAAATACGACTTACTTCCCTGGCTTGTCTGCTGCAACCAATCTGGTCCCTTGTTTTACTGAAACGGACCTGACTAAGTGCGGATTACAGGCAAAAGTTTAAAAAAAAAAACAAAACAGACTCATGCGATGACGTTACACAGCTGTGCGAATGTCTAGGAGGTCTCAACAAGGCAAGCATAGCAATCACCTAAAAAAGCATGTAGTATGTGTCTTGCAAATCCAGAATTATAACAGCGAACAGTTGTGACTGTCTTTACCCACAGACGGACCCCCACACCCACTATATGCTCAAAGCATCTGGTTTAAACTCACCATGATAAAAAGTAGTAATAATTATTACACTAAGGTATTTTTGGTTTGCAGAAACACTAATAACAAATTTTATTCCAGCTTGATTTCACCTGCATGTTCACTAGTCATTCAAAGTAAGAACTGGCAGCAAACAGCAAGGCTAATAATTTTATCTACAGTCAGCCTTCATACTCATTGCCTATCTACAGCATCTGGTTTGACCGTGTTGGAATAAAAAAAATAGTGAAAAAATGGTTACTGTAATGTATTTTTCCACTAGTCATTCAAACAGGAGACATAACATGTATTCCTCCTTTATTCAAATGATCATTAGTCTGGCAAACTAATTGCAAAGTCAGAATTATTGAATTACAACAGCTATCAGCAGGGCCAATCATTTTATCCACAGATGACCTGCATATCCACTGCATAATTAAAGTACCTGGTTTGACCCTGCCAAAACTAAAAAATAATATAATTATGGTTACAGTAATGTGTATTTGTTACACAGAGTAGTCACAGCCACACCTCTCAACTTCTTAGCTGAAGAAATCTGGCCAAAGCCTAAACTAATGGGAGGACAAAGGCCCAACAACAGGGACATATTTTAAATATTGCTCTTATAAACTTAGAAAGTTGCTAGAATAACTGGTTTTATGTTAGCACACATTTTCTGAATGATATAAAGTCTGAAACTTGTATGTGGGTCATTGTTTAGTGACTTTAGTCCTCAGTGATTTGCCAGAATCTGCAAAATATGAAAAGTTGAGAGATATGGTGTGTGTTTGTTTATAGAACCTCCAAAAGCATGGACTAGGCTGTGAATGACAGCTGACAGGCATAGAACAGTGGTGGCAGCAATGCTGCCTGTTCATCACTGGCACAAGTGTTTTATTTATTTTAGCACATAAAAATGAGAGAGTTAATATTTAATAGACAGTGGTCTAGCATTCCCTATTTTTGTTTGTAGAATGTAACAGGATAGAACACTATTGCAGAATAGGCTGGCATGGAAATAGCACCTTGCTGCCCTTATCTTTCAAATGAACCTGAGTTTGGCTAAAAAACCTTCTTCTGTCCCTCCTAATTCCTCCTAAAACTGATGATTTTGGAACAAAATAGGTGGATAATACTTAATAATTAGAGTTACAGACTTTTACTTCTGGAAATGCATGCTAATTCACATTCTCAACACTTTTTGTCAATTTCTCAACCTACACGTACTGTTTTAAAGTGCCCCTTATTTTCCCTGATTATTTTTGGATTTGTTCCTGAACTTGGAGATGAGATGAAAACTATGACATTGCTATGCAGTCCAACAGCACTGAATAAAGAACCAAAAGCATTGAGTAAAGAATAATGCATGGAAAAAAATGAAACCTGAAGAACTCTGACTGCAGCATGTATTATACAACACCCTCCCCCCAAAAGAAAATAAAATGCTGTTGGAGTTAGTGTGCAAATCAAGAGCTCTTGTTAACAGCAGTTACTACATTTAGAAACAGCACTTGCAACTATTATTAGGAAAAACTATGCAACCGGGACTGAAAATTTAGCTATTTTATACTAACCGGAATCGCACACTGAATACCGCATTTAAATACCGGCATTTACAAACCGGTATTTCTTTGTAAATTAAATGAAAAGACAGATGGTGCTAACGCAAACTAGTAAACTTGTGAAAAGGCACCACAACCAGGCAAAAGCACGAACAAAATGAGGAGTCCACACGCTAGAAGCACTAGAAAGCACGAGCAGTTTAATAAACCACACTAACGCACGCTGAAGGTTCAATTGATATAGAAACATACAAATATTTACATGTTGAAAATCCTAAAGTGCCTTGCATTTTTGGAATTCCAAAAGTGCACAAAGATGCTCTGGACCCGCCTCTGAGACCTACAGTTTCAGCGGATGGATCTGTGACGGCACCATTAGCAAAATTTGTGGACCTAAAGGTGAAATGTGTACTTGAAGGAAATAACTATGTACTACAAGATTCCTGGGATTTTTTGAGGAAATTGGAAAGTACTTTGTTTAGTGAACATGTAGCATTTGGTACACTAGATGTGGTGGACCTTTTTACAAGTATACTACACGACGTTGGTATGGTGCGGTTTGAGGAAATGTTAGTGGATAGTAAAAAGATTTCCCATAGTGATTTTAGAATTATTTTAACATTTATGGAAATAGTTTTGAAAAACAATTATATATTTTTTTAAGGGGAATACTTCAAGCAAGAAAAAGGTGTTGCCATGGGTGCACATTGTGCCCCAACCTACGCTAATATAATAATGGCTTACTGGGAAAATAAATTTCTTGTCAATTCACAATATCATGGTTATTGGATGTTACACAGTAGATTTTTAGACTATTTATGTTTTTTGTGGAAGGGGCAAGAAGAAGACTTCGATAATTTTGTACAATATGTCAATAGTACAACTGACTTTTTACAATTCACAAAAAAACTTTAGTCAGGATGAACTGATTTATTTGGATGTTCACATCAAGAAAAATAATTGTCAATTTATGTCACAAATATATAGGAAAAAGACCTTTTCGAATTCTTACTTACATTATACCAGTTGTCACCCACCCTACCAGAAGAAGGGGGTGGTGAAAGGACAACTGGTGCGTTTAAGTCGATTGACCTCAGATGATGAAGTTTTTTTGAATGAGGTGGTTGTACTTAGGGATTTATTCTTAAATAGAGGGTACCCTTATGAAGTTTTTGATAAAATCTTGGATGAGGTAAAAGAAAAGAGGAAAGATAAGTTTGCTCCAATTTTGGGTAAACCCCAAATATTAGAAGACAAAAAACAAGAAAGTAAATCCAATGAAGGTTACAGAGCAGGTCTTATTACAACTTATGATGGACATTCAGGACTTATAAGGAGAATTTCTAATAGAGAATGGAACAATTTTTCCAAAATATCTGACCTAAGATACATTTTTGATAATGAATTGACATATACATATCGTAAAGGTAACACCATTAAGAACATAAACAGGGGCAGTATACAAAATAATAAAAAGGAAAAGAAAGGCTTGTACAAGTGTGGCAGTTGCAGTTATTGTTCATTTCTATTAGTTGGAGACCACATATATTTGCAGGCTAGGAGAAAGAAATTAATATTAAATACCTATGCTAACTGTAATACGAAAGGTATTATTTATATTGCAATATGTAAAGAATGTGAATCTTTTTACATAGGAAAAAGTGAAATAAAACTGAAGCAGAGAATATATGAACATTTATACGAAATTAAAACCAAGAATGAAAGGAATGCATTATACAAGCATACTACTAAATGTAAAACCCTTGGTTTTCTATTTTTTATACTTGAGGTTGTTACAATGAATCCTAGGGGTGGTATGTGGGAAACACTACTTGAATATAGAGTTATACTGGCAGCTAGTGTTGGATTCAGGTAGAAAGCCAGGGCTCAATGAAATGCTATCCCTAGCACCGGTACTTAAATTAAGATCTGCTAAGCTCTAAAGAAGGGGATCAATTTTCTTTTTAAGTACCTGTATAAATACAACAAATAGATTTTTAGTTTGTGACATACAACATTAATTTAGTTTTAGAAGTTAAGTGCTGAATATTTTATTCAGTACTCAAATTGTATTTTAATGTAGTTTTAAGGTTCACCACTGGAGGGGGATATAATTTCATTTTTCATTCTGCTAGGTTTCAAATATATTACATCAATTATTAGGTTTTAAATTTATTACATTGATTATTATTTCTTATTTGAATGATATATATATATATATATATATATATATATATATATATATATATATATTTTTTACCAGAGTTTTAGTGCGTGGAAGTTTTACAATATTTATATATGATATTACTGACGCTTTTTAACATTTAGATGGTATATTTTCAATGTGTGTGTTAATTAACTTAAATGGTTCTCTTATTGTGATTGGTGGTTTTAAATGTTTTTAAATGTGTGTGTGTGTGTGTGTGTGTGTGTGTGTGTGTGTGTGTGTGTGTGTATATATATGACATTACGGTGATTACAGTTCATTTTCTGATGAAGTTGAAGACGAAAACGTTCTGTTTTACAACGTGCGTTAGTGTGGTTTATTAAACTGCTCGTGCTTTCTAGTGGTTCTAGCGTGTGGACTCCTTATTTTGTTCGTGCTTTTGCCTGGTTGTGGTGCCTTTTCACAAGTTTACTATTTCTTTGTAAATGCCAATATGCACTGCAAATGTTTTACTGCTCGGTAACTTTTAAATCACGAATGCATTATGAACTAAAGGAAATAAGTAAATTACAAAAAGTAAACATAGATAAAAAAGTGTCAAAACTGCACTGCAATGTCGCTTCAATTGTCTGCAGGTAATATTACCAAAAATTAAACTAATACATTTACTGCAGCAGTACAAATCATTTAAATTACACACAAAATTAATGTAAAAGTGCACATTATGACATAGAACAATGAGGCAATGATCTGAAGCTTTACATACTGCAGTGTCCCCATTAACGTTTCATATTGTTTCAAAGAAAATGCTCGTTCATGGAAACCGTTCGTTATACTAAAAGAATTAGAATACTGTTTAAAATTTGGCCAGGATCTTGGGTCCTTTGTCCTTAGCTTGACTCTTGCAAAGAAATTAAGAGGTATGGCAAGGAAGTGATCAAAGGAAGATGGCTACAGTGCAACTATATTGCCGTATTTAGGTATTCAAGTTTTTTTTTTTATTTCAAAACTGTGATTTTGTTTTGTAAGGCACAAAGCTTCATAGACAGAGATTAGTGCCTTTGGGAACCAAAGTAGTGTTGTTTGTAATTTCCACTGGGAATGAAAACAAGCTTGTAAACGTAAAGCAGAGTCAGATTTAGAGAACGGAAGACAGGGAAGGGGGTGTGTATAGTGACGTCATACTGTGGGTGGTACTACCTGTCAAAACTGAGAGCAGGACGCTCCTGAAGTTAAAAAAGTGAATTTATACAAAATGAAACAGAAACATGCAGGCAAAGTATGATAGGTCAGATGTATATAACTTAAGCTATGCACTGGTGTGAAAAAAATAAAAAGTGTTCTGAAAGCTGCATCTTTGACACTCTCCCTTTAACTATATGTGTAGATTACCCTAGCTTACTACATTTGGGAGGTGGAAGGAGAAGAGTCCAGGAGCCCCTGCACAATGGTCCTTACAAAGTCTGATCTAGACCTAGAGAAGCAACCAAGCTTATAGTGCTTTGTAAAAGTACAGAGGACCAAGTTTCAACTTCTAGAATACTGCTACAATCCAACCATTTCCAAAAGGCCACAGACAAAGCCAAAGCACTGGTAGAATGGGCCTTGACCCTGTCTGGAATAGTTTTGTTGGGGTGAGTATAACAAAAGGTAAGCCTTGCCCAATCCTTTGGAAACGGTCTGTATTGACACAGGTTCAATATTCTTTTTACCTTCACAAGAAATAAACAATTGATCTGAAGATCTGAAAGATTTAGTTCTGTCAAGATAGTACCAAAGTTGTCTGTGGACATCCAAGGTATGAAGTATCCTTTCTCACTCAGTTTTCAGTTCAGGAAAGAAAATGGGGAGATGGATAGTTTGGCTTAGAGTAAACCCCGATACCACTTCAAGCATAAAAGGAGGAGGATTAATTCTCAAAGAAACCCTGTCCCGGTGGGAAATGAAATAGGGCTGACTCACCATAGGCGACTAAAATTCAGCTACCCTTCCTGTCATCAAAAGCCATCAGTAAAACTGGTTCGTCAAGTTAAGAACCTCAAGTCAGCCAGATTAGCTGGCTCAAATGGAGCAAGGATTAGCTTTTCTAGCACAAAATTAAGATCCAAAGGAAAGGCTATTATTTTTTGAAGTTCTCTTATGCAAAAAAAAAAAAAAAATTAACATGAGAATGCATTGAAAGAGGAAGATCCATGGGCAGAAATGCTGAAATGGCCAATAAATGAACCTTGACAGAGGAGTAAGAAAAGCCACAGGATAGTGACTCGTACAAAATACTGTAAAACCAGAGAACAAGCCATGAATGAGTGTGTGTTGGTTGTTACTACAACTAACTAGAAATCCTTTTCTATTTCTAATTCAGGGTTTCCTAGTAGCAGACTTTCTTTCCTCCATTAGTACCTGCAGCACACCCCAAGTAAACACATGCCTAAAGGGAATTAAGACCCTACCATCCAGGCAATCAACTGAAGAGGACTGATGTTGGGATATATCAAACACTCCTACACTTGTGTGAATAGATCCGGTCCATTAGGAAGCTTGTCGTTACAGACTCTGGCTATTACCAAAAGAAGTTAGAACCATGGTTGACCGAGTCAGAAGGGAGTCGCACAATGACCTTGGGGGATTCCTTCTGAATCTTCAGATGTACCCTGGATATTTAGAGAAAGGCATACAGGAGCACTTCTGTCCAAGGAAAAGAAATGGTATCTTTATTCCAGACCTTCTTGTATGAAGTCCTAAAACAGAATCTTGACTACTGACTGTTCCTCAGGTAGACCGCTTTGCCTCCTGTCTGAACTCCCCACGGATGGATCAAATCTTGGAAGACCCTCTAATCTAGTTTTCATTCATGAGGGTCTGTACTTATCCTGTTCAGCTCATCTAACACACAGTTTTGCTTAGACAGAAAGCAGAAAGCCTGTACAGCGAGATTGTGCTATGAAGCTATATCCCAAGCTAACATGGCTAGTCTAAAGCGGGGGGCAAGGAAGAGATATGATCCCGTTTCCCCATCCTTTCTGATGTACCTCATGACTGCGGTATTTTTAGTAACAACTTGAAGAGGTTCTGAGAACCAAAGACTCAGAGAATTGAATGCCTTTATCAGAGTAAGCATCTCTTGTGTTTATATCTGCTTGCATCCGTCCTTGGTGTCCTACACACCTTGTAGCTTTATCCCTCCTGAAAGTGCTCTCCAAGAAAAGTCAGAGGCATCTGTAGTGACTGACTGCTTTGGAAGAGGGAGGGACAAGAGGAGACCTGGATTAAGGAATGGCTCTGGTCTCCACAAAGTAATTTCTCTTCTGACAAACCCTAGTACTAAAATCTGAAGAGAGTGTGTGTTGGTGCTGGGATCAAAGAGACTCCGAATACCACTATATCTTTCTCATGTAGAGTCCTGTCAGGGGCATCATGAGAATCACAGAAGCCATGAGATCCAAACTCCTGAGTTACTTCCTCACAGTGACCAAAGTCTGAGCGGAAACCCTAGCAAGAGAGCTACATATATTTTTTTTCCAGTGCAAGACAAGCTCTCTCTGTTTCTAGAATGGTCAACAAGGCACCACAGATCAATCATGTGAGGAAGAGTCAAGAAAGACTTTTGAATGTTCTCTTGAAATACCAGCTTGTATAAGAAATCTCTCACCAGAGAGAGAGAGACAGAAACAGAGAGATTCCGGACTCTCCGACCATGCATCAAAAACATGCAAGTCACCTAAGCATGGAAAAATGTGGATACAGTGTAGCCTGCAATGAGCTATAACTGCAGCTAGATTCTTTGTGAACAGTCAGTGTAGTGGATAGTACAAAGAGTAAGGCAGGGAACAGATAATGTGATCAAACACAAAACCTTAAGAAATGCCTGAAGTCTGGATGAATAGGAATGGAGAAGCATATTTTAAATGTAAGGTTACAAAGAAAGTTGAATGGTGAAGAAAAGATAACGGGCTGTAAAGTGACATGTTGAATATGGGCACCATCACAAACAAGTTTAGGAAAAAAGGCTCCAGAACTAGTCTCAAAGCATTTTCTTTTCTTGGCACTAAGCATCACTCCCAAAGAAAGCATGTGATAAAGGACTGGTAAAACAAGTATGGTCTAGAGTATGAGAAATTACCCCTGGAAAGGAGTAATTTCCTCCCAGTGCCATTTGTAACTTTGTTGGATGATCTTCAGTACCCTTTTGTGTGAAACTATCCGCTGCCAAAGAGAACAGCAGGTATTCAAACTTTTGGAAGAAAAGAAGAGCACTGGGGGGGGGGGGGACAAACTCTCTTACTTAGTTGTTCTGACTTGTTGGTTTTGGTAGTTTCCACAATTCTTCTTAAAAGCCCCCTTGCCATTTTTTCTTTATGTCTGTTTACCTGTATTTTGTTTCTTACCAAAACAGGATGAGGAGTCACTGAATACCTTTGAAAACTTGGAAAAGGAAGGCTGAAAAATCTTAGGAATTCCCTGCATCAGTTTTACCCCCTTTCATCACACTCTCTGATCACCTCTGTAGCAGAGGGACCAGAAAGTAAATTTCTATCCAAAGAAGAATTTAAAATAATTTTTAACATCATCATGGGGATTTCTGAGAGTGTTGCCATGAAAATCTCCTCAAAACAGTACCAGTGGCAATAACCCTTGCAGTAGTATTAAAGTCATAAACACACTGTAACAAAAATCAGAAATAGGCAAATGAAATCCTCGAACACAGGCAAGGCAGAAATAAGCCAAATAACCCTTTATTGTAAGCGCTTTCGGTAAGGAAATTTTCCCCACCTTCCTCAGACAAAAAATTTGGCTTATTTCTGCCTTGCCTGTGTTCGAGGACTTCATTTGCCTATTTCTGCTTTTTGTTCCAGTTTTTCGTGATTTTACATAAACACACTGTACACAATGAGCAGTGGCTTCAACAATAGTAGAAAATAATTTAAAGCAGATTTTTCCTCACAAACTGCAGACAAAACATTCCTCATACTTTCACAATTAGTAAAGACAAACCTCAACTCATTAACTCCAATGGAGCTCAGGAGGTTTGCACTGTAACTTCCAAAGGGTAGAGCCTAAACCTTTTAAAGGAATCACATTTATGTCCTCACATTTCAAACAAATGTTCACATCTCTGGAACCATAGGAATTATGAAAGTATAAATGGGAATCTCTTCAGCACAACTCTTTTATAGTGGTAGTATTCTTTAGCTTGTACATCTTAAACCGAATTTTATGTCACAGTAAACACAGTAACTATTATATTTCTAATATTTTGTAAGCAACTTACAATATCTCAGCAACCACTCAAGTCAGACACATACTATCACAGCAGCAATTCATCTAGCTGAGAGCTTTCATAGGTTCATAGGTAGTTACTAGGCTATCGGCCCAAGGGCCTAAGTAAGCCTAGCCAGCAAGGTTCCATAGCTTACGCCACCCAAGAAAGTTATTTTCCTGTGCCACTATCCAGCAGAGACACAGAAGTGATCCCCGGGGTGCATTTCCTATTTCCCATCCAGTCGAGATTTTTCTTGAAGGGTGCTAATGAAGAACTTTGCTTGATCTAGATGGGTAGCTTGTTCCAGAGTATAGGAAGTCTCTGGGACAGGAATCTATCCCTCCAGCATGTCCGGTTTCTTGTGGTGACAAGGTTTAGGTCCCTAGAGCATGTAGCTCGGAGGGATTGGGATTTCTTTAGGTGTAGCATGTCCAACAGCTCTGGGTTAGACATAGCTTTATATGTTAGGCAGAGATCACCTCGGAGTAGGCGATATGCTACGGAGTAAAGCTGGAGTTTTTTTGAGGCAGTTAGTGTAGGGAATTTGTTTGAGGCCAGTAATCCTCTTTGTGAGGTACTTCTGTGGCCTTTCCAGCTGCTGCAGATGTCTTGCGAGGTACATTCCAAAAGGGGCTTGTACTCTATAATGGGTCTAATGAGGGACGAGTAGAAGGGAACAATGACCTCTTTTTTCCTGGATGAGAACCCTTTTATGACAAGGTGTGCCACGTAGAAGGACTTCCTGACTACTGTGCTGATGTGACTATCAAAGGAGAGACTACTTTCCACTTGGGTCCCAAGGTCTTTTATCCCGCAAACGGTGTTAAGTAGATTGCTGCCTATGTGGTAGTTCATGGGTACAGAGTTTTTACCAAAGGGGATGACACTGCACTTTTTGGCATTGAGCTTGAGGTCATGGCTCTGACACCAGGCATCTGTCTCAGTGAGGCCCTTCTGTAGGATGTCCACATCATTTGGGGACTTGACTACGGCTCCTAGTTTGCATTCATCTGCAAACTTCATTAGCCAGAGGCCTTCTGTGTTAGCCTGTACTTCAGAGAAGTAGATACCAAACAGGAGAGGTCCCAGGACGGAACCCTGTGCATATGAAGTTAAGGAGTTCTGTCTGTGTTGCTTGGTTGTTGCGATATTTAGAAAAATATAAAAATGATATCTATATAAATTGACATCATAAAAAACAGTTAATATCTATTTACCTGCACTAGACAAGGTCAAATATTAACACAGGTTTGCTATTGCGTAAGCTTTAAGAAGAAATCTTTTAAAACCTTGTACATAAGCATGGTGTTGGAATTATTAATGCAAATATGAACAAGCAATATTTGACGCCTAGAGGAGTCAGTAGGCATTATCTGCAGATGCCCCTGGAAGTGACACTTGGATGTAATATACAAAACTGACATTTCAAAATTCTGAAAATCAAAGTTGCAGAGCATACACTTTTTCCGATACTCATCAATAATCTTCCCATCCTTATCAGAAATAGTAGGATTGGAATTAACCAAGTGTTTAGTAGCAGAAGGATTAACTAAAACTATAGCTGTTGGATCAGGTTTGTGAAGTATGTATAAAAACGTACAAGACTGAGGAACATTATACATCCTAACTGCCTTTTTAGGGGCAGCCAGCTATCAGGAAAACTGCAGGCAGTAATCCACACATCCTCCAAAGCTGAAAGAACTGCAGGAATGGATGCAGGTTATGGAAATTCCTTCTGTAACAGCTCATAGTATTTTCTGAGGATAGACAAACCTCAGTGTTCTTTCACTGAAATGGTCTGAGAAAGAGAAGTCTCCCACAGTGACAGTCGGAAACTAAGCTCGCCTCAGAGTCTGAATCAGCGGAGAAACCCTTGCATCTGTCCCTTCATCCTCCTATCCAGATTCAGACTCTAATATCTTATCTTAGGGGAAATAGGATTCACCTTTCTTTTCACCGTCACCAAACTCAGCAGGTACGGCAAGGGCAAGGCACCAAAAGGGAAATTCCAAACTCAAAAAAGAAAAATGCCAGCCCAAAGTAGTGTGCATAAAGTCATTTAGTGTGACATAAAAAGATCGGTTTCGGCTACAAATACCAAGCCTTCCTCAGTATATATGACATATACACTGAGGAAGGCTTGGTATTTGCAGCTGAAACCAGTCTGTTTATGTCACAATAAATGACTTTATGCACACTACTTTGGGCTGGCATTTTTCATTTTTACCACCTTTCTTTTGCAGGAAGGATTAACAACCTGTATTAAACCCCAATCCAGACACAGTAAACTACTCCCATCTGAAAAATTTTAAGTAGATACTTACTGTTCTGTTTTTTTTTTTTTTTTTTCGTTTTTCTAGACAGGAAAACTATTAATGGTATCAGCAGCCTTCCCAGGGATGGGCACAACATTCTAATCGAACAAGGAAATCTTCCATTTTCCAACTCCCAGGACTGACAACAGTAGTTCACCCTAGTCTACTGTGGGGACATGGCTAACCCCCAGTCCACAGCAGCTGAAGGTGCTACACCAGAGGGATCGGAGTAAAAGATGACCAAGTCTAAGGTACAACTAATGGCCACAGGAGATTCGGAAAGAACCAACACAAATTATTGAACGGAAGCTTTCCCCCAAAAGGGAATTATCTGCACAACAAAGGAACGAAAGTAGACAGTTGTTCCTCAAAAGCCACAGAGATGTGTACTCTTCGGTGGAAGTAAAGCTCTAAAGGGCCTGGTAACCAAACTTGTCTTTTACTCAACTCAGTACAAGCTGCCAGACAGTTTAGGTGCATGGAAGGTGCTCTGATGTTCTGGAAGCTGGCCAACTGTCGTATCCTTGACAGGATTATAACTCGCATAGCTAAGGCTAATACACAAGTGATCATGATGATGAATAGTCATTGGTACTGTTCTGGATGGAGATGCATGTGATACAGCACTTGCCCATCTATTAAGCGAGGTAGCAATGACCTAGCACTTAACCTTTCAGGGCTTTGTCTTCCAGCTTCTCTGTCTCGTTCTTGATTTGAAACTGGAGTCTCCACTAGAACCTGAACATACTAGCTAGGCATTTCAAAGCCCCAAAGGTCAATGTGGCAAAGATGCAAACCTTCCCAGATAGTAAAATATTCTGCTTTGTCTGTCAAAGGAGATGCAATTCCTAACTAGAGCTCTTGAGGATGCCTTGCTGTAATTCATAGTTGAATTCTTGTAAAAGGTAAATACAGTAGTTTATGACCTTACACTAGAGGTCAGGCTTCCTGTGAACAGATCGTTGGGAATCTTTCTACAGAGAGACACTGATACGTGCATTCACCAAAGACTTTTGATAACTGGAAGAACAGCTTAGTGCTTTGGCTCTGGTAAACCCTGAAGCTTTGCATACCTTTAATAAGCATCAAACTAATCCCTAGCTCCTATAAAGGGTGTCTCCACATGAGAAATACTCCGGTGAAGTACAGACTACGCTGCCCTCAATGTCTGACATGGGAGGGGAGTTCATGGGATATGTATAAACCAATTCATAACTCTCAAACACTGAGGAATTACTTTTCAAGGGGGATGTTTCTCTCTCTCTTTTGTGTAGGCTCCTAACACTGAAGACTGATCTGACTGAGGCAGCATCTTCTTAAGTTTCTTAACTTCTGGATCAGTCTCAGCAACTCTAGGAAGACAACAACGAAAGAGGGGAGGAGAACAAGCCTGCTAGTTTATGCTGAGATAGCGGACCTCTTGAGGTTTTGCTACCTTGGGCCTACTTTTCGGAATAGTGGCCAGGTTCTTGCAAATTCAATTCTGAACTGCAGACATCACACATGCCAAAACTGACCAATACCATCCCTGCCATCGGTTTTTGGGATAAGGCATCCACACAAACCAACTGTAATGGGCTTTGGCTCAACAAGACACAGTTTCCTGCAAGTGGCAGCCTCCAGAGGGGCATCGCCAGAGGCCTCATTCCAAATGGGTATCAAGAGTCATGACTGCAAAGGCACCTGACCAGATATCCCTGAACCTAGAAAGGCCTTGGGACACTGACATGCCACGGATCTCCCATAGTCTCTCATCTTTTGGGTACTTCTCTTTGCACTTAAAACTGACACCATGGTGCCTTTAGACAAGACGTGCAGCTTTTCCTGGTTCAAACAGCTTTGCAGATTTACTCTCTGCCGAAGCCTAGCTTGCTGCAGGCAACAAATCTTGTATTCCAGTCCTAAATACATCAATAATTCATCATGAAAGCCTTTATGGAAGTATCTGCTTTACAAAATAGATACAATTTGTAATCATTGTTACCCTGTCTGCAGCCAGAAATGCATCTTCCACATGGATGCTTCAGTTACTGGCTTCCAGAAGGATGTTCAGAAACCCTGCAACAGAAGGTTCCTGAACTTTCTCTTTCATAAATGAGTAGTGACATCAGGTCCAAACAGTGGATTCTGAAAATTGAGGCCCAAAAAAACATCCACCAAAGATGAATTCATGCCATCTGTGAATAGGCTGGTAAGGCATGTTGGCACACAATAGCTGTTGCTGGCTAGCTTGCTTGCCACACTGGCAGTCAGTCGGTGAACCAGACAATAAAAGGTAAATGTTAGAAACTGTCCAGCTCAGCCTTTTTTAAATTACGACTTATGACAAAAAAGGATAGATCTTATCAAAATGGGCTGCTCATTTAAGAGCATCCGGTATGTAGTGGATCCCTCTAACTCAGCCATTCATGTGATATTATCACAACACAGTTATAAATGCTGGGAGAAAAAGCTGCCAGTAGTACCACTGTCCAGCAGGGAAAGTCCTACTTATCCTGCAGCCACCATCTCAAGTAAGTGAATTATAGGATGCTCATGTCCGATACTAATCAATATACAAATATATTTATAATAAAACGACACACCACCAGGTAGTAAAGACTGCTGTGGCAAAAAATATCACAGTCTCTTGTAACCAAAATGTAGCCACAGTAATCACCACAGCTTAACAGTCACGAACTTGTATGATTCCCAATATAAATATTCGAAGAAGAGAAATCCAAGCTGGTAAATGTAAAACCAAACAGCATTTATTTCAAAAACAGCAACAGTAAGCGCTTTCACCCATCGGCTTCATCAGGCTTATGCTTATACAAAGTTAATTAACCATTTAAATATCCTTTTGTCAGTCCATGATAGGTTAAAAATATTACATCACATCCTTAAAAACATCCAACTATATTAATTATTCAACAGCTATACGTAGCTTCATAATTCTAGCGCTGAATAATCATTAAAATATCTAAAACTTAAAAGCAGGCGGCTAATTGATGGTATGTATTATAAAGATGTAAATATAGATATAAAGTCTACATCAACAAACTAGACATTAAAAACTCTTCATACATAACCTATATTGCATATTCTAACCTATCTACTATAACCTACCAAATTCATAAATATGACGGAAGGTCATCAACTATAAATAACATTGGACTTTTCATATAATTACTAAACTATACTGAAAATATATAAGCTTCACCTAATGTTGTCATAAAATATATTTGCAATAAAAACACCAAAAATAAAAATAAAAATTGTGCACAATGAAAAGATATTCAAATGTACTAAACAAACCATTTAATAACTATCTGTCATTTAATGCTTCGCTTCCTACCTTTTAAAATAGGTTTTATCGGAACCCTGTCATTTAGGCCTGGGCTGATATCAGCCCTAAGCCTAATAATCCATTTGGATTCACATTCTTCACTATAATTGCATACATCTCCTCCCCTCAGGGTTGGCATAACTACCTGCAAAACCATAAACTTGAAGCTATGGGAAATGCCTAAAACATTAACATGCTTGGCTAGTGCGTTATGTATACTCTTAATACGTATATTATATATATGGTCTCTTATCCTTTCTCGTAGCTTCCTATTGGTTTTGCCAACGTAGAATGCATGGCATTCAATACATTGGGCTAAATAAACAATGTTCTCACTTTGACAAGTGGTATGTGTTTGAAAACAAAACTTATTCCCAGTTCTCGGATGTAGAAATTGACAGTCAGTATTAACATATCAGCACTGGGCACAATTGCCACATGGTAACGTATTTACTTGTCGAACATCCTGTGGCAGGATACTCCCCATTAATGGTCGGTGACATAGCAAATGCTTTAGATTCTTCCTATTCTTAAAGCAATATACAGGGTTAGGTCCTACTATTTTAGCTAACTTTTCATCTAATAACAATGTACCCCAATGTTTATTTATAATCCCTTTAATATTCTCTATGTCAGCTGTATAATATAGGGGTACTCTTATTAAACTGTCTGGAACAGAGCTTAAACATGTCTCATTCACACTTATTCCTTCTGAGAAATAAGGTGCTGCTCTAGTCCTTCTAAGACCTTCTGTGACACTTATTGCCTGATTGATTTCTTTATTTGTATAACTTCTATCTCTAAATCTAGAAGTCAAATTCCCCATTTCCATCCTATAACATTCTTCCATGGGATTGAGTCTCAAAGTTCTCATACACTGTCCCTTTAAGACATTCTCAAACACATAACGCGGGTGCATACTTTCACGATGTAAAATAGTATTCTTATAGCAATCCTTTCTATATATCATGGTATTTAACAAACCATTCTCTAACTTTTCAATGTATACATCAAGGAATGAAATATTCGTTAATGAATAAGTAGCTGTAAATTTCAGATAGGAGGTCAAAGAATTCACTTTATCAATAAAAGCCAACAACTTCACTTCATCCCCTTTCCAAATAAAGAAAAGATAGTCTACGAAACGTCTATAAAAAGGGACATATGACCTGAACTCATCTAAGGGGAAAAGACAGTCATTCTCCCATCCAGCCATAACAAGATTGGCGTAGCTATTGGCACAAGAGGTGCCCATAGCTACGCCATCTCTCTGCAAATATATGGTGTCATTAAATATAAACACATTGTTCTGTAAAACAATTTCCAAAAAATATGTCAATAAATCTATGTTCCTACTATCCAAATTGGAATTCCTGTCTAGATATGAATGTATCTGACAGATACCTTCTCCATTGGGAATCATGGTGAACAAACTTTTCACATCCAATGTCACCAAGAAAAATAACTCATCTCCCTTCAGATCCTTAGTATAAGTGTACAAATCTAAAAGAAATTGTTTGGTGTCCTTTAGAGTGAAATTATTACTTTCAACTACAGGTCTTAGAACACTCTCAACATACAAGGAGAAGGGCTCCGTGACCCACCCACATCCCGAAACTATCGGGCGCATCGGGGGGTCATTCATAGATTTATGGACCTTCGGGAGTCCCTGTATTAATGGTAGCAATGGATTGTCAACTTTCAAAAACTTATAAAGATTGATATCAATATCAAAATTGGTTAACGACTCATCTAGGGCCTGATGTATCATTTTTACCCTAGCTTTCACCTCATCCATAGTGATTATGCTATAAAATTCTGTTGCACTAAGCATATTATTCATGCTACCGATACAATCATCTCTGTCCATTAACACAGTGGGTCCTCCCTTGTCCACTTGTTTTATAACCAATTCAGTGTTGGCAATCAAACCTGCTAAAGCTTGCTTCTGTGTATATGTAATGTTATATTTACCTTTACTTATTCGCCCTTGAGATATAGTTTTCAAGGTATGTAAATCATTTTCCACTAATTTGGAGAATGTATCTACTAAAGGATGTAGTATCGGTACATAACTACTCTTTAGTTTATATTTTGACTGATACTGAGTACTAACATTCCCTCCAAAATCTAATTTCAGCTGTATGTTACGTGCAAGCATTTTCACATCCAATACTGTGTCAGTTAATCTACTATTCACTGTTGGTATAAATGTAAGCCCTTTATTTAAAATCATCTCCTCATCTTTGCTAAGAGTTTTACTTGAAAGATTGACAACTAACGTTTCTCCATTTGCTCCCACATTTTCTTTAGTGTGGGTCCCGTATGTTCAATATCCATAGTTTTCCTTTTTTGTCTCCCCCGACTGTATGATCTGTTTCTCCTGTTGGAGAAACTTTGTTCTATGGGGAAAGGAGTACGTAAGGTGGTAGGGGAACTCTCCTCAAAGCTATCCACCCCTTTCCTAATTGGTACTTTAGCTCTAACTACTTGTTCATTGGGATAGTTACTAGAAGTTTGTTCCACTGGTATAATATTATTCTCCAATGGAGTTAAATGATTACAATCATCCAGTGTAGTCTCCGTAGTCCCACTAATTCCATTAGCATTACTCTCTATTTGCTGAGTGAGCTGCTCAGCTCTCATTATATTACCCTTGCTAGTATTCTCATTAATGTGCCTACCGGTATTGGATGTAGTAGTCCTAACATCAACAGTATTCACATTTACATTTGGATTAAAGTTACCTCTGGGCCAAGTGAAAACTTGCCCGAGTGAGAAATCTCTAGCATCCCTGTTTATTTTGCCCTTTTTCTGTTCTACTAATTTCTTTTCATAAATGTGCACACTGTCCAACAACTTGTCCATCTCAGTCAATAAAACCTCCGTAGGATACTTGATAAGCATCCGTTCCTGTTGTCTCATAATGTCCCGTTTCAAAGTCTCTTCTTCACCACTAAAAAACTCGTTCATAAGCTTCATACTATAACTTGGCCCAGAGGTAACTTTAATCCAAATGTAAATGTGAATACTGTTGATGTTAGGACTACTACATCCAATACCGGTAGGCACATTAATGAGAATACTAGCAAGGGTAATATAATGAGAGCTGAGCAGCTCACTCAGCAAATAGAGAGTAATGCTAATGGAATTAGTGGGACTACGGAGACTACACTGGATGATTGTAATCATTTAACTCCATTGGAGAATAATATTATACCAGTGGAACAAACCTCTAGTAACTATCCCAATGAACAAGTAGTTAGAGCTAAAGTACCAATTAGGAAAGGGGTGGATAGCTTTGAGGGGAGTTCCACTACCACCTTACGTACTCCTTTCCCCATATAACAAAGTTTCTCCAACAGGAGAAACAGATCATACAGTCGGGGGAGACAAAAAAGGAAAACTATGGATATCGAACATACGGGACCCACATTAAAGAAAATGTGGGAGCAAATGAAGAAACGTTAATAGTTAATCTTTCAAGTAAAATTCTTAGCAAAGATGAAGAGATGATTTTAAATAAAGGGCTTACATTTATACCAACAGTGAACAGTAGATTAACTGACACAGTATTGGATGTGAAAATGCTTGCACGTAACATACAGTTGAAATTAGATTTTGGAGGAAATGTTAGTACTCAGTATCAGTCAAAATATAAACTGAAGAGTAGTTATGTACCGACACTACATCCCTTAGTAGATACATTCTCCAAATTAGTGGAAAATGATTTACATACCTTGAAAACTATACCCCAAGGACGAATAAGCAAAGGTAAATATAATATTACATATACGCAGAAGGAAGCTTTAGCAGGTTTGATTGCCAACACTGAATTGGTTATAAAACAAGCGGACAAGGGAGGACCAACTGTGTTGATGGATAAAGATGATTATATCTGTAGGATGAATAATATGCTTAGTGTAACAGAATTTTATAGCATAATCACTATGGATGAGGTGAAAGCTAGGGTGAAAATGATACATCAGGCCCTAGATGAGTCTTTAACTAATTTCGATATTGATATCAGTCTTTATAAGTTTTTGAAAGTAGACAATCCATTGCTACCATTAATACAGGGACTCCTGAAGGTCCATAAATCCATGAACGACCCCCCAATGCACCCGATAGTGTCGGGAAGTGGGTGGGTCACGGAGCCCTTCTCCTTGTATGTTGAGAGTGTTCTAAGACCTGTAGTTGAAAGTAATAATTTCACTCTAAAGGACACCAAACAATTTCTTTTAGATTTGTACACTTATACTAAGGATCTGAAGGGAGATGAGTGATTTTTCTTGGTGACATTGGATGTGAAAAGTTTGTTCACCATGATTCCCAATGGAGAAGGTATCTGTCAGATACATTCATATCTAGACAGGAATTCCAATTTGGATAGTAGGAACATAGATTTATTGACATATTTTTTGGAAATTGTTTTACAGAACAATGTGTTTATATTTAATGACACCATATATTTGCAGATAGATGGCGTAGCTATGGGCACCTCGTGCCAATAGCTACGCCAATCTTGTTATGGCTGGATGGGAGAATGACTGTCTTTTCCCCTTAGATGAGTTCAGGTCATATGTCCCTTTTTATAGACGTTTCGTAGACGATCCTTTCTTTATTTGGAAAGGGGATGAAGTGAAGTTGTTGGCTTTTATTGATAAAGTGAATTCTTTGACCTCCTATCTGAAATTTACAGCTACTTATTCATTAACGAATATTTCATTCCTTGATGTATACATTGAAAAGTTAGAGAATGGTTTGTTAAATACCATGATATATAGAAAGGATTGCTATAAGAATACTATTTTACATCGTGAAAGTATGCACCCGCGTTGTGTGTTTGAGAACATCTTAAAGGGACAGTGTATGAGAACTTCGAGACTCAATCCCATGGAAGAATGTTATAGGATGGAAATGGGGAATTTGACTTCTAGATTTAGAGATAGAAGTTATACGAATAAAGAAATCAATCAGGCAATAAGTGTCACAGAAGGTCTTAGAAGGACTAGAGCAGCACCTTATTTCTCAGAAGGAATAAGTGTGAATGAGACATGTTTAAGCTCTGTTCCAGACAGTTTAATAAGAGTACCCCTATATTATACATCAGACAGAGAATATTAAAGGGATTATAAATAAACATTGGGGTACATTGTTATTAGATGAAAAGTTAGCTAAAATAGTAGGACCTAACCCTGTATATTGCTTTAAGAATAGGAAGAATCTAAAGCGTTTGCTATGTCATGACCATTAATGGGGAGTATCCTGCCACAGGATGTTCGACAAGTAAATACGTTACCATGTGGCAATTGTGTCCAGTGCCGATATGTTAATACTAACTGTCAATTTCTACATCCGAGAACTGGGAATAAGTTTTGTTTTCAAACACATACCACTTGTCAAAGTGAGAACATTGTTTATTTAGCACAATGTATTGAATGCCAAGCATTCTACATTGGCAAAACCAATAGGAAGCTACGAGAAAGGATAGGAGACCATATATATATAATATACGTATTAAGAGTATACATAACGCACTAGCCAAGCATGTTAATGTCTTAGGCATTTCCCATAGCTTCAAGTTTATGGTTTTGCAGGTAGTTATGCCAACCCTGAGGGGAGGAGATATATGCAATTATACTGAGGAATGTGAATCCAAATGGATTATTAGGCTCAGGGCTGATATCAGCCCAGGCCTAAATGACAGGGTTCCGATAAAACCCATTTTAAAAGGTAGGAAGCAAAGCATTAAATGACAGATAGCTATTAGATGGTCTGTTCAGCATATTTGAATATCTTCTTTCATTGTGCACTTTTATTTCATATTTGGTGTTTTTATTGTAAATATATTTCATGACAACATTAGATGAAGCTTATATATATTTTTAGTATAGTTTAGTAATTATATGAAAAGTCCAATGTTATTTATAGTTGATGACCTTCTGCTTCTTTTATGAATTCGGTAGGATAGGTTAGAATATGCTATATAGGTTATGTATGAAGAGAGTTTTTAATGTCTAGTTTGTTAGATGTAGATTTTATATCTATATTTATATCTTTACAACACATACCATCAATTAGGCGCCTGCTTTTAAGTTTTAGATATTTTAATGATTATTCAGCGCTAGAATTATGAAGCTACGTATAGCTGTTGAATAATTAATATAGTTGGATGTTTTTAAGGATGTGATGTAATATTTTTAACCTATCATGGACTGACAAAAGGATATTTAAATGGTTAATTAACTTTGTATAAGCATAAGTCTGATGAAGCCGATGGGTGAAAGCGCTTACTGTTGCTGTTTTTGAAATAAATGCTGTTTGGTTTTACATTTACCGGCTTGGATTTCTCTTCTTCGAATATTTATATTGGGAATCATACAAGTTCGTGACTGTTAAGCCGTGGTGATTACTGTGGCTACATTTTGGTTACAAGATGCAAATATATTTATTTATTTTATTTCCAGTTTGATGACCAGGTAGGTCCATCAGTCTCAAAGAGCCCATTTATAGTGAAGGCCCAGGGAGAAAAGCTCCATAATACAAAGTACAAGCTACATAATACAAAGTACAATACATAGTTGCAAACGTACCAGTTAAACAACTTGTAACCAAGAACAGCAAAACTAAGCAAAGTTAAACTGCAACATGAAGTAAAATATAATACATATTTACATGTTTACTGGTTGAGAAACAGTAGTACAGAGTTAAGTTTGTACAGAGGTTTGAAACATCTGAGAAAGGTATAAAAGTAACATTAAAAATAGGGTTAATCCCTAGTGTGCAAGGAAGAATGAACCTTATGTGTGATGAATGTATATGTATTAAGCAAGTTAGGTAGGTACAGTGCAATTGCCCTTGCATTTATAGGAGAGGTAAGAATGGAGCCGGGTTTTGAAGAGTTCAAAGTTTTCAGAGATGGAGGGAGAGATTTCCATTTTTTGGCTAAGGATAAGGATAGGAGAAGCTGACCAGCGGGATGATTTGGTTTGTATACAGAGATTAGATTTTGGTGGGCAAATCTTAGAGTTCTGTGTGGGGTGTATAATGGTAAGATGTTTGTTAATACTGGACATTTAGTCAATTTAAAAATAAGCTTGTGAGCTGTGGTAAGTTGGAGGTTGTCTAGGTAGTTGGGAAGTTCTAGCCAATGCAGCTGGTGGAGAGGTATACAGTGATGAGTGGAGTATTTGGATGTGGTTGCGAACTTAGAGATTTTGTTGTAACAGGTTTCCAGTTTAGAAGAGATGGAGGAAGATAGGTTGGTTAGTAGGGGAGCACCATACATCAGTGAAGGTAGTAAGTATGTAGAGGCAAGGGTCTGTCTTGTTGAAGGGGAGAGGAAGTGGGAGTTTCTGTACAGCATGCAAAGTTTCTGATGGGTTTTCTTAATATTTAGCTGAATATGGCTATCAAATTTTAGGTGTTAATCAATGGTAACCCCAAGAAGTGTAGCAAAAGGAACAACTTCTATAGTGGAGTTGGCATGGCTGATAATATTGAAAGAGGTTTTGTCGAGGAGGAGAGATTCTGAGGGAGAGAATAGTAGGATTTTTGATTTGTTGGCATTTAGAGAGAGATGATTTTGAAGCATTCAGTTCTCAGTAGTTGAGAAGGCAGTTTTAGTGTGGAGCTCAGTAAAGTTGGAAGCACAGCAGGAGTTGAGTCATCTGCATATTGTACTATCTTACTATTTGGAATGGCTGCATGGAAATCATTAAAGAAGATATTAAAGAGCATTTGGCAGAGTATGGATCCCTGGGGTACCCTGGTTGGGGTTGGAAGGAAGGCTGAGGATCCAGTCTTCCATTTCACAGCCTGAGACCTGTCGGAGAGGTAGCTGCTGAACCAGGTAATGGTATTTTGCGAGAGATTAAGTTTAGAAAGGTGGGTATGGGAGACTGTATCAAAAGCCTTGGAGAGGATAAGGAGGATTGTGGATACAAGTTCTCCGGAGTCATGGGCGTGGTCTACGATGTCTAGAAAAGAGAGAAGAGCAATTTATTGTGCTATGGCCTGGACGGAACCCATGTTGTGTTGGGGTGAGGAGTTGGTTATTTGTAAGGAAAGGCATGAGCTGGAGGTGGATGAATTTCTCAAGAATTTTTGAAATAGGTGAAAGAATTGCTATGGGTCGGAAGTTGGAAACATTATTTTTGCCTCCTTTATGGAGGGGTAGGATAAAGGCTGCCCACCACAGTTTAGGGACATATGATTCCTGTATGGATCTATTTTTAAGTGTACTAATGGTGATGGCGATGCTGTGTCTGCTGCAAGTTTTAGAAAGAGTGAGGGGATGTTGTCAGGGGCATTGGAGCAGGACAAGTTTAGAGAGAAGGTTTTTTTTTATATACGAGGTGGGGATTGGTTTGAGATGAAATATAGGAGGAGAGTTTAGGATGGAAGGTTGGGGAGAGGATTTGAGTTGGGGGGAGGAGTTGTTGTTAGGGAAGGTTTAGGTGAGTTCTGATATGGAGTTAGTAAAGGAGTTGAACAGAGTAGCTATTGCTGGGTCAGATTTACTAGTGTCAGGACAAGGGTTGTTTTTGGTGCCTGGGTTGAGGAGAGAGCTGATGGATTTCGAGAACTGTTTGGGGTTCATAGAATGAGAAGACTGGAGTTTGATATAGTATGATTTTTTTATCCTGTATAATATGTTTTTTGGCTAGGCTGCAGAGTTGTTTATATTTAAGAAGGGTGTCACGGTTCTTATTGCGATGGTAAAGTTTCCAGGTCTTGTCCCTTTGCTGCATGAGTGTTTTGGTATCTTTAGTAAGCCAGGGGGCGGAATTGTTATTTATACGTTTTGTTCTTGGAGGGGCTTGGGGGTTCACGGTATCTAAGAAGGTTGAGTTGAAGAATTCAACAGCGTTGTCTAGAGGAAGAGTTTTTAGATTGTCTCAATTTATTAGTTTGAGAGAATTGGAGAAAGTTGTGACGTTAAAGTTTGTGAGATTCCAAGTATGGATATATTAGTGTAGGGGAGGAGAGAAGGGGGTTGCTCTATGGATGAAGGGAGGCAAGTGATCACTAACTGAGTCTGGTAAGATGCCAATGTGGGAGATTTTATTTGGGTGGGAGACAAGGATCCAGTCCAGTATGGAGCCTGGGGGTTATTTTTATTGGGTCTGGTAATGGCATCTGTACGTTGAGTGAAATTAAATAAATAGACTGATTGATTGATATGGTGGGATTATTTGCAGTAATTTTGTTCCAGTGAATATTTACATCTTCTATGATGTATGTCTCAAACTTATTAGTTGAGGCCCACAGAAGGATTTCCTCAAGCGTATTTGTATTGTTTCCAGGGAGATACAGAGGGCTAGGACACAAACGCTTTTATGGTTATTTACTTTGAGAATTCTTATGACTAGTTCAGCGTTGTTGAACTGAGGAATAGGATTTTCGTAGGAGTGATGGAGAGTAGGCTACAGTAGATTAAGGCCACTCCTCCTCCCTTCTTTTTTAGGCAGTCATGTCTAAGAGCTCGAAACCCAGGGGGTAGGATTTAAGAGTCAGAAATATTGGGTTTTAGCCATGTTTCAGAGACAGCTACTATGTCAGGTAGGGTATGGTACAGCCAAGCGTAGAAGTGGGCTATTTTGTTTTTTAGACTCCATTGATGATCAGGAGTTTCAGATATTTAGGGTTGATAATATGGGTGGTAATAGGGGGAGTTGGATTGTTGCTGGTACTAGGTCCTAGGTTGGGATGTATGTCACCTGCTAGGCATAGGCAGTTAATGGGGAATGAGAGCAGGGGATTGGGTTTACTCCTAGTGTTTTGTGGGAGGTATAATAATGCTTTAGGAATATGACATTTCATTGAGGAGTGTAGAAGTTTTAGTTTGAAGCAGAGAAGTGGGTTTGGTTGAACTAGGGAGGGTGATATAGTGTGAAAGTGAGATGTGGTAGAGTGATGATGGGTGGTGAGGGTGATGGTAGGGTGAAGAGGGGATAGGAACGAAGGGGGTAGTTCATAAGAGGAATAAGAGGTAGCATGTTATAGAGGAATTAGAAGTAGTAAGCAGAGGGAGGTGATGAGAAGGGTTTGAGAAGGCATGGTGTGGTGTAAGTATAAATGGATAGTTGGGAAGAGGGTATTCAGGAAGTAGTTGGATGTAGGGGGACTAAGTGTAAGAGGGAGGTGTTTAGAAGTGAGTAAAGTGCTACAAGATTTGGTATGGAGAGGGCAAGAGAAAGTATTGGAGGATGGGAGGGGATAGTGAGGAGATGTGAGTGGATTGGGAGAGATGAAGGGGAGGGGACTTTTGGCTAGGATAAGTGTTGGAGCACTGGGGGGGTGGGAACTGGAGGTAGGGTAGGGGAGCGGAGTGAGCCCGCAGGGGCAAACGGAGTGGCTAGAGCCGAGAGAAGAGATGGCCCAGAGAAAACAACAATCAGTGAACAGAAGCTGGAATGAAGGTAAAGGCAGGGAGAGGGCTATATTTATGTAGTGATTGGACTAGGGGAAAAAATGTTACAGAATACTTTAGTTCATCAGATCAAGCCTTTAGAAGTGAAAGTTAATTCCACAGACCCTCAAGTTAGAGACAGAGAGAAGAGTGAACAGTGTATACTTTTTGTAGGGCTGTGTAAAGGTGTTTTGCAGAGCTTTCCAGGATGTATGCTACCACCCAGTGGTGAAACAGGAAGGTGGTACCCTAAATTAAAAGGAATTTCACAGCCATGTCTAAATTAATCTAAGTTTACAAGGAAGTGGTCATGGAGTAGCATGTAAACCAGGGGGGGGGGTGGCAGCAGACTGCGGCAGGCTGCTATCATGCACACCGAGGTAGAATGCTGGGCAAGATTATAAACTGCCAACAGCAATGTTCAATATAGCTACATACACTGATGTTCCTTCAAAGGAGGGAAACTAAGCCCTTTAGTTAGGTTGGAGTTGACTGAGCCTGGGAGCAGCTTATTCAAGGATGTCTTCACTCAGATGGGAGGGAATTCCTGTACAAAAAGCAGGTTGAGGTAGCACCCAAGGGAGCAAACTTTGTTTCTAGCAGTCTGTGCTCTTTATTTTTACTTCGTATTTCCTCATTCCAGCCCCTTAGATTTTGTAAAGTGCATGCAATTTTGGTATGGTATTAGCTCTGCAAAATTTATTTCAGAGCAGCAGTACTCCTTTCCCTTACAGCAAACTGTAGCAGAGTCTCTGGCAAATCTGGCAATATTTGCAAGAGTGCCATGCCACATACACTGGGTAGCAAACAGCAATGTTATTTGTAAAGCAAGCAGGACAAAAATAAATACAACAATACCCATATTAAACAGTTACCAAAATAAACACAAAGAATTTGCAAGTACAACAGTGAAAATTTCACAAAACTGCAACAGATGTGCTGTTTGCATTTACATATGCATAATCACATACGAGAATGGGAAAAAAGCCAAGATATTTTATAAAAATGTTTTTCCATACATCTCACATGGAGAAAAAAAATCAATGCTACAGATCTAGTCCTCTGAAATGATAGGCCAGAAAGAGAACAGCAATCCACCCCCTCCCAAAGAAAGATGAAATTTTACCCATCTATATAAAACAGAATTATTCTGTACATATGCTCAACTCAACTACATATTGGGAGACCAGCCACACATACAAACAAAAATGCAGGAGAAACTAAAGCATCTACTTCCCCACCTCTAAATGCAAGAAACCCAGACCCAAATATTAAGCATGTCAACACAGCATGCATCTAGTGTAAGCTGCAAATACGATTTTAACAATTGAGCAGTCATAAAATTAATAGATCGCTATACCTGGAACACCAAGAAGTTACGAGCCTTGATCAAAATTCCTAGCTTCTCTAGCTCATCACTGTACTCCGCCAACTGGACCACCTTGCTGTTGATTCTATACTCAGACGAGGTACCTGGGGGAAGAAAAAATACTTCGTTACAGCAGCTAGTGGGTGGAAGGAATCTTAAACACAAAAAATTTACCTACTTACCATAACGTTCCATCTGTGCTGTCGATTTTCATTCCTCCTCGATTGATCGTTCAGATCCGAAGCATTGGATCAGAGACTGCCTCTAAAAAAGCTCATTGCAATCCAGAACTGTCAAGCTTCTCCCTTACCCACAACACATCTCCTCCATAACCTCAGATCATGTTTGCAAACAAAGAAAGCCATACTCTTACAAATTATACAATTGTGTATACTTCAGATAGAGAGAATCTCAGAGAGGAAGGGACAATGCCACATCTGGAGCTAGTAAAGTTTTAAGGATTATAATCATACTGTTACAGCCCCTCGCTCTTCTAGAACAAACCTAAAAAAGGATGGGGGTTGGTGGGAGGGCAGTTGAGGAGGAATGAAAAATCGACAACACAGAACTTTATATTACATACACAACTTTATCTGATGTCCATTTTCATTCCATCATCGACTGATGGGACAAAGTCCCCAGCTACTTAGAATCCTGTGTAGATTCAAAGAAGGATATTTCTGAACACCACTGAGCCAAAAGATGCCCTCCCTCTGGGCACTAGATCCAACTTACAATGAGAGACAAAAGTGTGAGAGGAAGCCCAAGTTGCTGAACAAATATAATCCATGGAAGTTACAGTAGAAAACTGAAGAGGTAGCTATAGCTCTGGTAGAATAAGCTCATACTTTGAAAGGCAAAGTCATTCAAGACTTGTAATAAAGTAAAACACAGTCAGTAAGCCATTTAGCTAAGGTGACTTTAGATACAGGTGTGCCCATTTTCAAGTCAGCAAAGGATACAAACAACTGATCAGTCCTTCTGATATCTTTTGTCCTATGAAGATAGGAACATAACTGTTTATGTACATCTAGCAAATGTAACATGTATTCGCCTTTGTTGGAATAGTTACGTAAGAAGACTGGTAGATTAATACAGTAACTCATGTTGACATGTGATACTACCTTGGGCAACAGAATGCATTGGCTCATAAGAAGACTATATCCTTGTGGAAAATAAGACACACAGGTTTCACAGACAATGCCTGAATTTCCAAAATTTGCCTGGTGGTGGTAATGGCAATTAAAAATAAGGTGATCTAAGACAAACATTTAATGTCACAATCCTGGGCAGACTCAAAGCATGGTAGAATCAAAGACTGCAGTATCAGACTGAGATCCTGCGGCAGCATGGGATCTCTAGTGCTGCACAAAAAGGGTTTACATAGTTTATAAGAGGCTAGTGAACTCCCATCAAATCCAATGTGGAAATCAGAAACTGCTGCCAACTGGACTCTCAATGTCGAAGAACTGGCCCCTAGGTTGAAAAGCAGTGTCAAAAACTCTAGCACATGACTAACTGGTGCCGAGAAAGGGTATATATGCTTAAGAATAGTCCAATACACAAATCTTTTCCACTTACTAGCGCAAACTTTCCTAGTGGGTAGCTTAAGGGAAGACAACAAAAAGTGATGAACAGGGAAGAGAGCATCAATCTATTATTGGACTTGGAGAATCCAAGCTGTCAACTTCAGGTTCAGAAGGTCCACATGTGTAATGCCGGTCAGGTGATACAGGAGGTCTGGAGCTAGGTCCAGAATCCAAGGTTGGTAAACTAAGTGAGGCCACAGGAAAAGGAAACCAAATCTGTCGAGGCCAAAAGGGGGCAATGAGGATGACTTTGGTCTTCAACCTGGCAGCTCTCTGAAGGAACTTTATTTTGGGAATATTCGTAAAGTAATCCATGGGACCAATAATGGAGAAAAGCATCCCTTGGTGACTCCCCCCCCACCCCCACCCACCCAGAATCAGGGCAAAACAGCTGCTATACTTGTTTATGGGAGATGCAAAGATCACAACAAGGCTGGCCCCATTTGTGGATTATTTGTTCTGCCACTTTCTAGTTGAGGGACCACTGGAGAGACAACAGTATGCACCTGCAGAGCTTGTCTGCTAGCACATTAGACTTTCCAGAATGTGTTGTCAAGAGAAAGTGGATTGAAGATACTGCCCATTGTCAAACCCTTATAGCTTCTCAACACAGAGGGTACGATCTGGTTCCTCCTTGTTTGTTGATGTACCAAACCACTAACGTATTGTCCATTTGAATTGCAATCGTTCCTGACTGGAGAGCATCCTGAAAGGCTTGCAATGCTAAAAGCACTGCTCTCAACTCCAGTACAATATACAAACTGGCCTCTTCGGGGTAACCACATGCCTTGGACAGTCTTTCCCAGGTAATGCCCCCCCTCCCCACCCCAACAGGGAATCACCTGTGATCACCATGGCCTTTGGCTGTGAAGAGACAAATGGATGACACTGTAGCAATTGATTAAACTGGATCCACCATATCAGACTTTTCTTGCAAGAGTTTGTAATTCGTACTGGAGCGGACAATGGCAGTTGAAGAATCAACCACTGAGAAAGCAGCAGCCATTGCAGAATTCAAGTGAAACATGGCTAGCAGAACAAGGGTTAAACAATGAACTGCTGAATTCCCTTCCCAGGAAAAGGAACCACTGGACCACCATGGTGAATTCCTGTGTCAA